>NW_020897689.1:20632334-20756973 GCF_003984885.1 Neopelma chrysocephalum
AGCCCTGTTTCTGCAGTATGCACTTTTGAGTGGTTTTAAAATTTGGTAGTTTTTAAGATAGGTGACTCTTAAAAACCCAGTATCATTGTGGAAAAGTGAACGAGTCCATTGAAAAACTGGTTCCAGAGTTCTGCAGATGAAAATGCTGAAGGACTGATTTTGATCTCACATTTCAGAGTTAACTGCAATCATTCAGGTTTAAATTGCTACATGGGAAATAACAATGGGGACTTCCAGAAAAAAAAAAAGCATATAACTGTATACAGATACAGTTTAATAACCCCAGATATCTTTTTCAGACAAATCATCCATATATTTGAGATGTCAATAGGCTCCCCCTACATTTTGAACTTTTATTGCACATTTATCTTATCATTATATTTTGTTATCACTGTGTAAGATAATTTGTTATCACTGTGTGACAATATCCACATACTCAAGTTTTGAAATGAAAGTGCAGCTTGTAAAATAAGCTGAAAGTACATGGGCAGAGTATGTAACACACATTTTGAATTGTAACCATTAACGGAGAGTAACATGTTTCTATAGTATCAATAACTATAAACTACAACGCACCCATATTTACTAATCAGAAAGCACAACTGTGCCAAAGGCACAAACTGGGTAACTCCCGGAAAAGTTCCTCTAGCAGCAGCAAATTGAAATCAATGTAGCTAAGTACAGTGGTACTTTGGTGCACAAATCAAAAAGTGAATCCATGACTGAACAATGCCAAATTCAACAACTCAGCGAAACCCAGGCTGGTCCTCAGTGTCTGAGAACTGTCACTGAATGTTTTACACTGAAGGAATCAATTCCATCACTTTTTTCCACTTCATTCCCAACAAAACTAGGTCTTTAGTCCTGTGAATCTCAACACCAAAAAGTCTGTTTCAAAAGGAGTATCTCTGCATACAAGTATTATTTGTTTCTGTGGCAATGACTTCAGTCTCAATACCAGCCTGACAAACTATATGATGCAGTCTATGGAAGTATTGTAAATACACAACAAATTCACAGTTCACAGTCACATACAGAGGAAGATTGTGCTAGTTGAAGTGTACCAAGCAGGAATATAATTTATTCACACACACAAATTTCTGAACAATTTTAATATCAGTCCCTAACTTTGGTCATGGACAATATGGTTTATGTGAATTAAGATACAGTAATGGTTGGTCAAACCCTGGCTTGTAAGCATATTTACTGGCAAATAATTCAACTGCATCTTGGACAAGTGAGAAACATCTCATCTATTGAACTCACGTAAAAGTTAGGTAAGTAGACTCACTCAGAAATCAGTGGAGAAACAAATGGGTAATCCTTATGTCCCTAGAGTACCTATGGTACCACCATGATGCCCTGGCATCTCCATAAGTTGATCCACTTCATCATGCTTGGAAATCTATTCAAGTATGTGAGAAATCATTTGATGAAAATTTCCCTGTCTTACCATAAACCTCAGATGGAGTATACTCAACCACTTTGGATGAGAAACCCTAACAGCAATGTTTTCTTCAGGCTATATAATTTTAGTATTGGCATCCAGAAACGTGAAATAAGCTCTTCCTGGCCATAGGACATATGGAAATTTAATAATTAGCCCTAGTGATCAGAAACCCCTCCCACACAAGACCTGGTTATTAGGAATCAGTTTGATGTCAGATAACTTGTAGATGTTAGTAGCATCCTGCATCACCTACTATGGGCTTTAACACAGCCTGCAGTGGAATCTAAACAAGGCTGAGATTTGAGTTTCCAAAAGGTTGGGGAAGAGGAACAGGTAATGGAAATAGAAGTATGAGACTGGGGTAGTAGGGGATACAGGAGGACTATGGGAAAGTTAGGAGTGTGAGGTTGAGCTCTTGACTTAGGGAGATGTATGAGCATATGTTAGTGGAGAGGAAGAAGACAAGGCTGCCACAGTGAGATACAGGAGGTGGATTCACAGAATCAAATAGTTAAGTTGCATAACTCCGATAATGTTATTGCACTTAGATAATGTCACAGAAAGTAATACCCTACACTGTAGATTACCTTGACACTACGAACAGCTAGAACAAACTTTCAACAACCTATTGGCTTTTGTTCTCCAAATTATATTGTGCATCACCAAAAATTCCTGACCTCTACAACAAAGCATCCCAACATGAAGAAAATGCTATATTTCACTACAAAAGACAGAAAATACAAAAATCTCAGCTGTTACTTTTTGACCTTAAATATTTCAGGTGGATTGGAGGAATAGGGAGCAGTCATTTCCAAGTATATCCAGTGGCTAAAAAGGCATCACTTTCAATATCAAATATATTGTGTTAGAGAAAAAAAAATCCATTTAAACAAGGAGTAGTGAAATAGATTTCAATACTTATTTTATTTCTAAACCCAGACTTGTTATTCTGGTAATGGCACTTTGAATACTAGTGGACATCTTGCTTAGATGGGGAACACAAGATAAACTCTTTCTATGTATAGTCAGGTCTATGAAAAAGAGCAACACTTTCCCCCAGGAAACAGAAATCTTCTCTCTCTCTAATGCAGATGATAACAGAATTCTTATATTGCAAAATCAACATACTTAGTAGTTTTCTTCTCAAACTCATCTTAAGCTACATTACTTACTCAATCATATAAAGAATATATATTCTTTGTTTTCTTACCAGACTCCAGACCATCTGAAGAAGAAGCCAAGTTAGAAGCACAGACACAGAAAACAAGCTCATGTTGTTCTCTAGTCAGCAGTTGCATGGACAGAATTTTAGACCAACTTGGTATTTAAGGCAGTAAGTATCATAAATCAAAACCTTTGTCCTCCCAACAACGATTAACTTTACTACCTTTTCCTTGTCAAGTAAGTGAAGTCCATCTTAACTATATTACTGCTGTGAGAAAAAGGATTGGACACAACCTGAAATACAGAATGAAATGGAAACAAGAAAATGGAAATACAGAGGAAATGGGCACATTTTAGGAAATACAGGAAATTGCATTTAAACTTAAGAACTTTTAAGAAATAATTTGGTTTTTATTCCAGGGGGTTTTAAGCACCGGAACAAGTTGCCCAGAGAAGCTGTGGAGTCTCCATCCTTGAGACAGTCAAAACCCAATCAAACAGAGATCTGAGCAATGCACGTGACCCTGCAGGGGTGCTGCAGGGGAACTGGACTAGGCAATCTCCAGAGGTGCCTTCCCACCTCAGTCATCCTGTGATTCAATGAATAAACCTGGCACTAAAACCTTTCAAACAACAGAAAGCTACCAAGACTCTTGGCAAGAAAGCCATTAATACATAAATAATCATGCATTTTTTTGACAGAAAGTGAAAATGAGAAATGTGTGTACATATAAAAAAAATCTGTCAGAAACATAATTTCAGTATCCTGCTTTTGGAAAATGCAATTCTCTTTCTACTGTTGATAGATGTGAGACGCTGTATTTGTCACTACCTCAAATAATGGTATCCTCCTGGATCATTTAAAGATTCCATACAAATTAATATTTAAAATGTCATTACCACTGTACTATCACCACTCACCACTGCCTGTGACTCTTGGGTGTTTCTTCCAACTCCAGACATCTCTTCTGCTTCCTACCTGTCAGTGAGTGCTGAAATTGCCATAGTTTCTTATGTTTAACCTGCACCTACTTGCGGTAATTGTATGATCAGGCTTTGTAAAACTTTTATTTTCCCAGACCAACCACGTGGATAGACTATCATAAAACTTAAATTTAGATTTTGTATTTAAATACAGATTCACAAATTATTATATCAAAATTAATAACATTTGGCACACTATTTTAATTACCAAGATCCTAAGTAATGAGGACACCTAAGCCATTTTTAGCTACTCAGATCCATACTTACTTCATTACTGATGCATTGAAAAGTAGCAGTTGCAGAAATTGTTGTTCTTATAATGTTAGGGTCTTCTTCTACCTAAGTAGCTAAATATTGTAATTCTCTACTCACCAATATCGATGGTGTCGACTGTTCTCAAATCAGCGATGTTTGGTAGGTTGAATTGCTCTTTTGTTAAGATTTCTTCTACAAGTTCGGTGTTCCTTGAATTCTGCATGTTGTCATCGCCAGCTGCTGAGAGATGATGGCAGTTCTTCTTCTGGAGGCTCTCTAGATTGGCCATGCCCACACTTCCAAGTATTTTGAACCAACTGGAACAGATTCATAGATTGAAACACCTGGTGGTAAGAACCTTGCATCTATGCTGCACACATCTCAAAGTGCTCTACTTTGGTCTGGCTCTGATTTGATCCCAAGGACCCGACATCAGTGGGGAAAACTGGACTGCATTAGGCAGGGATCTACAGAACATATTCTGGCTTATTTTCAAAACAAAGAAATTCAGTTTGGACACCCCAAAACTGCTCTGTGATGCAAACTGAAGCACGGTAGGGTAACCATGAAAAAACATGATGATAATACTTGCTAAAAAAATACAGTCTTGATCAAAATTAAAATACCAGTGCAGCTGCATACAGTATTCCTTGATTATAGTACCTTACAAGGGTTTTCCTGAGATGATGAACTCAAAAGAAATGGAACAATTTTGGCCTTACTACTTCGTGTTGGAAGAAAGCCTAAAACTCTGCTTTTCTACTTCTTTGATCCTCTTTAGACAAAAATAATCAATACAATTGTTCTCTGTTCTCTCATCCCCACTTCTAAGATGCATCAACTACTATTGAGACCTCACACCAGCCTCTTGTCAATGGTAGATATCAGGACGAAGGGCTGTATGAATTTCTGTGTCATGACCATTGCCACTCTCAGGACTGGCTAAAAAGTGATGTACCTGAAGAAAACAGGGGTTGGTGTTGGAATTTGCATATAGTGACAACAAACAGAGAAGGTACGAAAGTTATATGCCAACCCTGCACTGTAAAATACATCCATATACCCACTTTTCCTCCAACTCACACCTCTTTTTCATTAAATAAACTCAGAGTTTTGACACCTCAACCAGTCATCTGGTTCGTATAATAAAACAAGATGCAATGGAAAAATAAACAATATGTTAACAACAGAACATTAGGACTTTTAAGATAGAAGCTCTTGGCAGAAATTTCAGTGAAGCAGCTAAATGTTTTTTTTTATTGCATGTTGAGGAGAAAGTAATAAATAGATATGAAGTCTTCAGGAAGTTTTATTTCTATCTAATCATGGAAAATCTTTTCAACAGACCTTATCTACTTCTGTGATCATGTTCTCTACAATGACAAACATTTTGCTTTATCACTGACTGGCTGTCTGTGTTCAGGCAAGATTCCTACCCCTTATTTTCCTTAGGGGTTTTCCTACATGACTCCTTGCATTTTACTTAGAAGATGAAAATAGCCATGTCATACTTCTAAGACTGAGGTCCATAGTCAGAAATAACTGAGTATTACTGGAGATGAATTAATAAAGGGTAGTGCAAGTTATTTGAATAGATGGTGTTAATTTTCAGATGAACAAAAAGAATGATGGTCTTAGATTATGTCTTTATTGCTGAGGGCATATATATTGAGGAACACATCTGGCCCAGGTAGCTCAGCTTGCAAGCTGCAGGCTGAAATGCATATTGAAATGCAGATTGACTGCCAGAGCGTCTCACCAATGGTCAGACTGGGAGACTGGGAAATTTCCTTAACATATAACTTTCCTTAACATATAGCCAAAAGTAATGCATGTCCTTTCTTGATACAGTCAGGGACCTGTGGAATTCAAGGATGTTATTTCCATTAACATTTTGATCTGCAGGTAGACTCCAACAGTATCCTAATTGCAAGCTCTGAGTTTGAAGAAAAATAAAAACATTAAATGCAAATGAGAAGGAGCAGGTCTTTTAACTGGTTGATTGCTTTTTCCTTTCTTGCAATTCTTTGCCTTAAACATATTTCACATTTTTTATGGGTGCTAAACTATCTAATGAGCCCTGAGTAACCATAAGAGACACCTGCAAAATCTGAGCTTTTGACACTTGCACTTCTTTCTCCATAGTCTCACATGCTGCTAGTAGAAACAATGAAAAGCAAAGACATCAGAACGTGTTGTGGAGCTTGCTGCAGATCCACTGCAGTGACCACTTGGATCTCCTGCTGAGTTCACTTTGCGAGCACCAGACAGATGGAGAGCACCACAGAGCTGACTGCACATTCCCCTGGACAGGCACCCTCTCTTCATGCCTTCCTAGTAGCACTGTTGCCTGTGGGTACTACCACAGCACAGGTAATAAAGACACTGCAGTACTTTGCCCCGCCTTGCTGCAGAAGAAGGAACAGTAATCAGGCATCATCCAGTAGAGCTGGCAAACATCACCTGTTTTACTCTTCTTTGTAAAGCTACATCTGTGGGTAATAATCTGGGAAGAGACAGTAATGAGCTCAAAGAGACTGGGAAAAACTAGTGAAGTATAGGAGGGCAAGAATGCTCTTTTAAAAGCCAAAAGAACGTAATTTCAAAACACAGTACCAGCTAACTACATGGAACTATAAACCCAAGTAAAATTAGTTCTATACATACAGTGATTTTCTAGAATTTTTGGTAGGTAGTTTCATATTTGAATAGTTTTAATAATCTTCTGTAAGTCAGCACAAATGCTTTGGTAATTGTACTATCTGTATACAGCTCAGCAAACAAAGGTGATTCATGATTGCTCGTTGACATTTAGGTGGAACCTATCTGATTATAAATTTCAGTGTCAGCTTCAAGATATGAATTCATTACACAATATGAAAAGTGCTGTTTTGGAGAACATTACGTATTCCACTCAGAAGTGCATATAGACCAAATGTGAAAGAGTAGGAGGATATTCAGATAGTCTAGTACTCTCAGATAGTGGATTGTCCTTGCCCTGTCTCAAGCTTCCTGCATTATCTTACACAAATTAGTTTCACTTTTTTCAGTTATCTCCCAAACCAAGATAACACTGTAATAGTATCTCCTTGGCTGATGAGGCAAAAGCACCAATGAAGATAAGAGTTGTTAGATAAATCTGCAAGATAAGAGACCCTCAATCAAATCCAAAATGCTTCAAGTTGAACACCTGAATATTTCAAGTTAGAAAACTCCAATGTTTACAAACCTAGTAAGTGTCATATGGGATATAATGTAAGAAAGTGAAGACTACACCAGATATCAAATACAAGTGTTCCATCTACTTGCAGAGAAGCAAATAAGACAGGTTTGCTTTGATTGAAAGTTTATTAAAAAAAAATGAAGCAGACCTTCAGTTTCTTCTCACTGCTTAACTACAGCTAAATTAAAAAGCAAGGTTGAAAAGCAAACAGCAGAAGCTTGGCTATAACGTTGCATACCATTCTGCCCACTGCCACTTCAGACACACTTTAATCATTATTTTGTGTGTGTGCATGAGGAAACAACATCTCATAAATTAAATAACTAGTCATACGGGATTACACCTCTCTCCCTCTCACAGGGATCTGAATCACGTCTGACATGTTTTTACACAAACATATTTCACAGTAAATATGAATCAGATTACAGTGTGAAACAAGCTGTCACTGATGGGCAGCTACTAAAGTGGCTGTAGCTGGCCACCAAATATCATGCCACTGCAGAAACGTACTCTAGGGATACTTAGCTCTTTGTCAGATGAGAGAGATAAGCCTTAGCTAGGAGAATTCCTCTCTTCATACCCGAGAACTGTAGCAACCCCAAACTATCGTGAATAGATAACGACGCATACCTGTACTGGGCACCGGGTGGACCTCACCACCGCAGCAGAGGGAATTAGCGAGAGCGATGACACGTGCGCAGTTTCAGAAAGCAAGAACTCAAAAATCAGCACTACTCCCGTTGTAGCTCTCACGGAATCCATCAGTCCTCAGCTGCCCCCGTGTGACTCCCGTCTGCACTACAGCGCCTTAGCTTTAAAGACCTCTGGAGAACGCCCTTGGGGAAGGAAAGGTCCAGCAACTAAATGCACGAACATGTAATATTTTACGTTCACTCGTGAACTGGGGAGCACTCCGTTCTTCCCAGCGTGGAGTTCTGGGGGAACACTGTTTACTTGCCACAGATCATAAAGCACAGAAGTAAATATGTAAGTCTGACGTTCTAAAGTTAGAAATATTCTCTTTCTCTAATTTGGAATGAGCCCAGCCAGTCTCTTAACCCAAAAAATATCATAAAAGATTTATTAAACATCTGGATAGAAACCCCATATCTAATAGTGTCTCGGAGTACAACTACTTAGTGAATTATCACCCTTAAATACTTATTTAGAGTTCCCAAGAATATTCAGTGCCCTCTTGTGGTTTGAATTATGAAAGAAGGAAAATTCATGAAAGAAAATACTCAGGTTTGATCAGTCTCACAACCGAGGTGGCACCTGAATCTCACTCTCTATAGCACTGGGGCCATGGCAGTTACACTGGAGAAAAAACATCCCACACTCTTCTGTCTATACCTGCCAAAACAGAGAACCTAATGAAAGGTTTTCTGAAAAGAAAGTGCTGTTACCATTAAAGAACTGGTCTTTGTGAGATGTTTTTAATGTTAAACCTCATTCTAATCTCTTCAATAAAAAACAGATCCTCCTCCTAAAGAAAACAACGAAGTAAATGCTTTAAAATGCATTTAAAAGCAGTAAGATCTGTCTGGTAAGGCTTCCAGATTCTTTCCAAGTGCAAACACATTCTGAGAAATATAAACTCCTCCAGCCATAGAAGTTAACATGTCTGGAGAACTCTGGAAATTATTGGTGCTAAGCTTCTTAGTTACTGTATTTACCCCCGAGGCCCACACCAGCCCCATATTAAGGGCACAGCCAGAGGAGCTTATAAAACATACAGAATATGAAACAATAATTAGTAGCCAAGTAATATAATCGTAGCGATTTAATTGCTGACTGCTTTAAAAGACAGGAAAGGGAGTGGGAGGGAAACACACAGCGTAAATTTAGGAGAACTGCTGCAGGGAAATGCACAGAGAGGGAAACAGGTGGTGAGACACTAGAACAAGTTGCCCAGTGCAGCTGTGGATGCCCCATCCCTGCAAGTGTTCAAGGACAAGTTGGATGCAGCTCTGAGCAACCTGGTCTAGCAGAAGGTGTCCCTGCCCATGGCAAGGGGTTGGAACTGGATGATCCTTTCCAACACGAACCATTCTATGAAAAAAAGAGACAGAAACACAACAGTAGAGAAAGAATGTAAAGTAATAGTGAGGAGCACTTTTCCCAATGTGGCATCCCCATAAAAACAGTATTCTAAGCCCCGGGAAATAACCTACAGTTTCACAGAGCTGAGGAATGAATCCTAAATGTATATGGAGTACTTAAGGCACAGATTTAAAACAGAATTAGATGCTTTCTATGGAATGCATGTGGCAGTGAGGAATTCCCCCATGTAATTTCCTAACAGTTTGCGGAATGGTGGGGGAATAAACATAAAATTCACTTTCCTAGCTCTTTCCTTATCATGTCCATAAAAATAGGGATACATGACTAGGGGGAAAAAATGTTACAGATAGAATAAGGCTGGTTAGAGCTAGAAAATGAAGAGGTGAAAATTGGTCCTTCCCAAAGCAGACCTAGAGTTTGAGAAATATAAGAAACAGTACGGACCTACTTTATTCATGAAAGAAGAAAGTCCATGCTTTGCTCTGGTAATTCACTGGGAAGGGGCAGTTTTAACATTATTGAAAAGCCTTCTCATTGCAGGCACCCTGAATCTTGACTTCTGTGTGTTTTCAAACACAGCCACAACACACACGAAAGAAACCTGATCTCTAAAGCAAATGTACGCTGTACAGACCAAGTAGTTTTGTGCCCTTTCATTGCTAGTTTCTCCAATTCTAGAAGAAACTTGAAGATGTTTTTATCAAATATTCTTGTAGCTCTCCTTGCCTGCAATAAACCAACCTTGGCTGCCAGGTACTGCAGCCATTTCACAAATGGCAGAGTGTTTACCAGACATGGCAAAGTGCACATCTCTTAACAGTGTCCACGAATCGGTGTCTGTTTCTGCATAAAATAAAGGATATAAAAAATTCACTACCCAGACTCTTTCATTGCAGAGTCCTCACAGACACTCGTAGGCAAATCTCACCAGACTGAAAAGCCAAATCTAAAAAGAAGGACCCAGGAATGCTTCCCAAATACAGAAAACCTTCTAGCCCTACCTGTCAGAAGATGACCTGGGTGCACCAAAGTCCCCCTCTTTCCCTGGGAATAAAGTTCTGGGCTTCAGACTGGAGCAGGACAAAGGGCAGTTTTACAGAGCTCAAGTATCCTATAACTCAGATACTGCCAATGAGAACTAAACACATGGAGTGCATTCTCTCTAAGTAATGAAATATGAATTGTTGTAGTAAAATAAAATGAAATCTCTAACAAAGGGCTTATAAACAGATTTAGGAGATAGAGTGGTTTACTTAGAGATCACAAAATTAGATTCTATGGGGAAAGAATAAACTAACAAAAAGGAAATTTATGTAATTGTGTTACACTTCTGTCATTCAAAATAACACATTAAATCAATTTCATAACTGTAGTATCATCTGTATGTCCTTAGAATGTAAAAGCACAAGTAACCAAAGGGTTTTTCAGCTCAAAAACACAGAGCAGAAGGATAAATCATCTAGCTGCCATCTTTCAACCAGCCCAAACTTACTGACAATTCTTTCCTCAGAAATGCATTAACTCTTCTCAGTAAATCTACCTCTCAATAACAAGGTTTGCCAATGGCCCCAAGTGCTACATACTTCTTTCCCTCTCCTTTTGTTATTTTTTGTTATTTCTCTATTAAAGTGACATGGGACAGCAACATACAAACATGGAAGGGAGAAAAGAAGCAAAAAGTAAATTTTGGCCAACTTATCTTTTTTTCTGCTTTCTGGAAATACCTAAGATATGATATAAGGTAACTTGTCAGCTCACAGATGGATGATGAGTCACAACTCATCAGTTCCAGGAGATACACGCCATTCTAATAGTCCACATAGTGAAGGTAAACAACTGACCACATATTTAAGTTTGAGAAAGCAGCTGAAAAGGAAGAAGTAGCACCAAGGGAACTGATCATCT
Organism: Neopelma chrysocephalum; assembly: GCF_003984885.1. Lineage (NCBI taxonomy): Eukaryota > Metazoa > Chordata > Aves > Passeriformes > Pipridae > Neopelma > Neopelma chrysocephalum. Next base: position 20,643,380 of record NW_020897689.1, read on the forward strand.
TTATTATGCAACAAAAGACAAACAGAAAATAAAATACTTTAATAGGAGAAAAAACAGAAGGTACAACTCAAACATAATAACATATTGAAACCATACATAATGCAACGTGAACATGAAAACATTGTTTAACAGCAATCTTCTAGTAAAGATCGCATGTTCTGAGCATCACCCATCACATATACACAGCTTTTTGTGCATGTCTGAGTTTCAGTGAGAAAGATCATGACCAGTAGCAACATATTTAAATAGTTTAATTTTCATTAAACGCTTACCTAGTGAATGTATTGGATGCAATCTCTTCATATTAAAAGTACAAAATCCTAAGCAAGGCCGCGCCTGCCAATACAGATTTTAAATAAAGAGGATAAACATTTTGCAAGGGTTTTTCTTTATATTGCTTTAGTACACATTTGTTGCTTTAAAATGTGTATTTAAGTCTCTCAACATTTAACCATGACTAAAATGCTCAGCAACTACTCATCAAGTGACAACTAATTATTGCTATAAAAAATTGCTTCCCAGAGTTTTAAAACAGATGTCATTTAATTTGCAATTCTCAAGATATATTCAAGTAATAAAAATAACTAGTTCCAGTGTCCATGAGGCATTCAGAATCTGTATTGGCTGTAGGCATTTATTGCCAGATCATATAAATATTTTATCGAAACTAAAAACATTAACTAAACTTATATGTAACTGTTAAAACTCCTTAGGAAATGTATGCAGTAATAAATCACCACAGTATGTATTTTTACTTCAAAAAGGTAAAACTTTAGCATCAGGCTACCTTGAACCTCATTTCTGTCTCACAGGCACTGTCTCATAGTTGGCTTTACAGAGCAAAAGTAAAAATCTAAATAATCCTTCCTGTTGGATCAGTAAACCACTTCAAGTGGTCACACAAGCACTAGAGCTGACAGACAAGTGAGAATACACAGACAAGAGTATGGGGGCAAATAGAAAATTGGAATACAAGATGAAAGTGTGGTGTGCTGTCAAAATACTGCAGTAAGATGGTAACAAAATGCAAGAACTTTTAGGTTGTTATAAAAAGGATATAACATTCAGCCATTTCTGAAATGGACAACTTTCTCTGTACTTTAGCCAGCAATGCCTTCAGGAATGTTTTACACTCTTAAAAATGTAAGATAGAAAAGTCAAGTTACAATGTACAGTGGTTTAATTCCAACACTCAATAAAGCAGAACTAAGATTCAGTCTGAAACCCATTACATTGCAGAATGAGGCATTTCAACATTACCAGTTTTGGAATATGAAATATTCCAGCACTTAAAGAATAATCAAAACCTCTGTTTGGAGCCCAAATGGGAGGCAGGGCATAAGAAACAGATTGTACTCTGGCTGCACAACTGATTACTACACATAAATGACCAACTAGACTAAGAAAATTACTGGGGATGTTTTCCACTACATATGCAACAGTCAATAAGAACAATAGCTTGACAATGGGTGATGGCAACACAGGATAAAGAGTCCTATACCTAAATGGTATATGTTCAGAACAGTCTCTGTTTAAACCTCCATAATGTACGTTGTGCAGCCTTCTTTCCCCTCCTCCCCTTTAGTATTAAATAAAAGATCTTAAAACTCTTTTACAAATTGATTTTTCATTTAAAGTCAAAATTGCATTATTGCTCTATTTTCTCCGATTTTAACAATAGTCTTGCTGGGAATGTGGAAATCTAAAATAGGAGCTCTTAAACTGTGTTGGTAACTATTTTAGAGCAAGTCTTTTCTTCTGAACTGTATTTTCAAGCCTTTGGATGCAGGAGATGTACAAGTTTTAAACAGCTTAACCAAAATAAACAAGTTCGTTTTTAAGTGTTGGTAGGTGTGAAGCCAATTAGTTACTTAGCTACACAACCTTCCATGAAAGACAGGACAGACCAAAAATTCAATTCCAAATGCAACAACAGGAGTTCTTAAAAAGCTCCAACAAAATGAAAAACTATCTGATCACAGTCAGAGGCCAAGAGTATAACTTTTACATGTGTCATCAAAATCGCTCAGAAAATATGTCATCTTCCTTAGCAGTTGGGAGTATTAGGAATACTCCACACTCATCACATTAGTAAGCAAGCATTCTATTTCAGTTATGCTCCAAAAGTGGAAAAAATAGATGTAATTATTCATAGGCAATGGCATCATTCTTTCTCAATGAAAGGTGAAAGAAGCCCTGCTCTGCATTGTTGATCTATAGAAAAGAAATATATTAATTTTTTAAGCTGTTGTTATTTTCAGTCACATAGCAACAGTAAAAAATTAATCACAACATCAAATAAAATTTGTCCTTGGCAGGAAAAAAAAAATAAATTATTATCTCATAGATACGTTAGAAGACAGCTGAACTTAAACAAACTCAACAGTGCAACAGAGCATCCTTGATATCTTTCTAAAGATACTTTCAAAGTTGGTTTTGGTGAATTAAAATATCCTACATTAATCATAGAAACCATGTAATTAACAGAGTAGTAAAGGTTAGAGAAAATCAAGACAAGAGTGAGAAGTTCCAAAAAGGTCCCTAATTCCACAGGGACAGATCTCGGTAAAGATGTCAAGCTCGAGTTTCAGCAAAATCATTTATCAAAAGTCCTTGTGAGTGTGAAAAAAAGTTTAGCCTGAAAAGTAGTTACTGAATACCATTTTTATTAATATACACTTCAGATCACCAACAGAAGTAATTTTTCTCGCAGATGATCAGTAAGATGGAAGGGGCTCTGCTTTAAAAGTTCACATGACAGGATTCCTGAACTGCATTTTGGTATTGGGCTTCTTCATCAAGCTGAAGATTCTAAACAAAATGAAAACATCATCAAAATGGACAAATACTCAAGATGTACCACAGTCATTAGTTTCATAATTCCTCTTCCACATTTTTACATAGGAATTGGCACCTAGATGAAGACTCTTCATCTTTACGTGTACTAGATGATTGTTTCTGTTGCACAGTATCTTTTATTGAACCAAATACCAAGAGACACTTGAGACAGGAGAAGAATCAGATGAGTGGGACAAGGCAGAAGGGTCCATCTTCTCTCCCTGGCTCAACTCCATTATGGAATAGCCAGCTCAGGAAAGCTGACTGTGTCATGCAATTCTTATAACAGGGCTTCTAACCAGCCATAACATTCTCCATTAATGAAAACAAAATGTGATCCCCAGACAACAGTAATCATAGATTGTTGAGAATATACTGCTTAAAATGAGAAAGCAAACACACATCACAAAAGACGTGTGTTTAATCCTGCTACTTTTCCAAAGCTATCTTCCAGGTTGTTAATATGCCAAAGTAATACATCTTTTTAGTGCAATTCTGGCAGTTTCCCCAAATCAGAATTCCTATCACCAGTTTTACGTCATCAAACATGCAAAATGGACTCACAGTGAAGAGCCTAATTGCCTGTATCAAACTCCTAGCTCTTCATGCCTTTATCACAGATCACTCAACTCAGAGAACAATATATATCATCTTTGCCATCCTGAACCATTGAGGCTGCTTATGCCTCAAATACTATGCCTGTCCCACACGAAGCTTAATGAGCATACCCCAAGGCCTGTCAAACTCTACAGAAACTACAACTCAAACTCTCCAGCTTTCTGAACCCACAAGCCAACAGGTTGGCTTGACTTACGAACCACCCACTGACTACATGTGTGTATGTAGTTCTGCATCTACTCCAAGGTCATTTACTCAGACTGCCTGAAAGGAGGCAACCTGAACACCAACTTAATGACACATCTCTTTTCAGTCTCTCTCAGAACATACCGGAAGAGAGGCTGTAGCTGCAATACCAGCTAGTCAAGCTGCACTTGAGATTATGATTTAGCAATTTCTGCCATAAAAGGTCAATAATGTCAATAAAACAGAGTAGCATCTATTTTACTTCCCTTAGAAGCAGCAGTAATAAACTGTTCTAATAAACATAGTAAAAGTAATAAATTGTCCACATTGAGAATAGTAAGATAAAGGTTTAAGTCAGTTTGGGGCAATTTAACTATTCCCAGTAGCACTTCATGTTGAGAGCAGAATAAGAACAGACAGGTCTACTTCTGAGTTCCATACAAAGCCGGAACATAGCATGTGCAGAGCACAAGTTTGGTACAAATGTTTTATTCGGCATTTTTATTTATAGAAAAAAAAAGTTACCATTTATTCCCCTACACATCAAAGAAGAAAAAGCTTACCACAAATTCTCCATAATCAAACCGGTGTCTTAGATTTAGATGGCCAACAAGATTTCTAGTAACCTGGTTAGTATCTGCCCAGGGAAGAGATACACAAATAGGACAGATCTGTATTGGGAGGGGGTAGAAAAAGAGAAAATGAAAAAAAAAAGTGTTATTGGTAATACAGAATGCATTAAAGACATGCTCTACAAGAATAACTAGTTTATTACTCATCCACTACCAAAATAGAGATGTTAACATCAAATCATAGCTCTCAGAGTATTTTTCCTCAACTGTGTAACATTCAAAATGTATATTTCAACTTGCTGGATTTCTAAAGTGTTTCTCTTAGGGATGGCAGATTATCATGTCCATCTGACATTCAGTCATTTTAGAAAAGAAAGTGATTACTGCATCCTACTTATTCTTTGGGAGAATTTTCATACAATTGAGCTGATCAAGCAGAAAATCAAACAGATTTTTCTCCTTCAGACCCTTTGATTACATCTTAGATTATTTTCCAAGTAACTGTAGGTTTCCCATGAAACAATAGTTACGTTAAATATGGGATTCTATAGAAAGAGATCTGAAATACTAAATTAAGAAGAGTTAAGCGTCAGGCTCAAAAACAGCTTGTTTCACATCAAGATAAATGAGACAGCTGAGTCAGAAATGCCTTAGGACCACCAGGCTGGACATGAAATGTTTTCACGTGAAAGTTACTCCTCAACACAAATGCACTGCATGAAATATACTGTCTTTCTCAGACCACAGTGCCTGTTACAGATATAGAGTAGCTACTGCACATTTAAAATCGTCCACATAATTATAACAAAAATAGCTTAAGAAACATACATAAGCAACTCTACTTACCACAGGAACCATCTGATAAAGATGTCTATTATTACAGTGATCCAGCAAGCGCTGTCTGGTAAAATTGGCTTCCTGACACAAGGGGCATTTGAAGGTTGGGTGTCCACTGTAAACAGAAACACACAGTATCAAAAAGAAAAGAGAGTTTTAGAAGCAGTGTTACAGAAAGCTTAATTTATCTGTTATCTCCTAATTGTCTTCCCTTGTTTTGATAAAAACAACAAAAAAATCCCACATCCTCACTGACACAGCAGCAGATCCAACGCAGTTCCAGTGCTACTTCCAAATTGCAATTTTAAGGTACATTTATAATTTGTATGTCTAAGTGCATTCTTCTTAGAATTGGGCTTCTTTTGTTCCAAAATTCTTTTGTTCCAATTGCGGCTACACTCTGTTCTTACATTCTGATAACATCTTTCAGTGCAAATCCTTCTAGAAAGTACTAAAAAAACCAATTTCTAATGTATACATGCAAATGTAGAAGAAACTGCAAGATTTTTTTAAAACAACTTGTTGAAGGTGTTTGTGTGGGGGGTTTTTGTTTTTAAGTCAGTAGAAGCTTGAACTGTGACTATCTGGATCTATTTTAGTAACAGCTATAGAGAAATAAGCAGCCTACCTTGTTTCTCCTTGAAGTATTTGACTATTAGCCATCTCGCCATTATCAGATATTGCATCACTCCTGCTACTTTAAATAAAGAAAAAAAACACCAATGAAAATTGAGAGTATTTTACTCCACTATCAAAATTTTTAAAAGTTTAACTGTAATGGGGGAGGGAGAGGAAAAAATCCATCAAGTCTCATAAACATCAAATCAACATACAATGCACATATTTTAACTTTCATAACTTTTCCTTTAGATCAAGATATGTCCAGAATATATTTACAGAATCACAGAACCATCAAAGTGGGAAGAGACCTTCAAGATTATCTAGTCCAACTGTCAACTCAGCACCACCATAATCAACCCTAAACCATATCCCCACATGCCACATATTCAGACACCTCTTGAACACTTCCAGAAACGGCAACTCCACCACCTCCCTGGGCAAATTATTCCCATGCCTAGCCACTCTTCAGTGAAAAAAAAATTTTTCTAGTATCTAATCTGAACTTTCCCTGGTACAACTTGAGGTCATTTCCTCTTGTCCTTTCACTTGCGACGTGGCAGAAGAGGCCAACCCCCATCTCACTGCAACCTCCTCTTGGGTAATTCTGGAGAGCAATGAGGTCCCACCTGAGCCTGCTTTTCTACATGATAAACAACCTCAGGTCCCTCAGCCACTCCTCATAGGACTTGTGCTCCAGACCCTTCACCAGCTTCACTGCTCTTCTCTGGACATGCTCCAGCACCTCAATGTCCTTCTTGTAGTGAGGGGACCAAAACTGAACACAGGATTCCAGATGCGGCCTCACAAGTGCTGAGCACAGTGGGAAAATCACTTCCCTAGTCCTCTGGCCACACTATTGCTGATGCACATCAGGATGCCACTGGCCTTCTTGGCCACCTGGGCACACTGCTGGCTCATGTTCAGCTGGCTGTTGACCAGCACCTGAGTCCCTTTCCTCCAGGTACCTTTACATCTACTCTTCCCCATGCCTGTAGCAGTGGCCAGGGCTGTTGTGACTCAACTGCAGGACCTGGCACTTCATCCTGTTGAACCTTATGCAGTTTGTCCTCAGCCCATCAATCTGATCTGTCAAGGTCTCTCTGCAAGGTCTTTCTACCCTCCAGCAGATCAACACTCCCACCCAACTTGGTGTCATCTGCAAACTGACTGAGGGTGCACTCAATTCCCTCATCCAAATCATCAATAAAGATATTAAACAGGACTGGCCCCAAACTGATCCCTGAGGAACACCAGTGACCAGCTGCCAACTGGACGTAAGTCCAAGCACCACCACACTCTGGGCCCAGCCATCCAGGCAGTCTTTTTTTACCCAGAGGACAGTGCACCTGTCCAAGCCATAGGCTGCCAGCTTCTCCAGGAGAATACTCTGGGAGACAGTGTCAAATGCTTTACTGAAGCCTAGACAGAAAACATCTTGTCATGGGTTAAGCCTTTCCTTCACCCACTAAGGGTCACTTTGTCACAGAGGAGATCAGGTTGCTCAAGCTGGACCTGACTTTTGTAAACTCGTGTTGGCTGGGTCTGATCCCCTGGTTGTCCTGCACATGCCACATGATGGCACTCAGGATGATCTGTTCCATGACCTTCCCCAGCACCGACGTCAGTCTGACAGGCCTGTAGCTCCCTGGATCGTTCTTCTGATCCTTCTTGTAGACTGGCATCACATTTGCATGGATAATTTAGTTACCAGGGTGATCCTCAGGGGACTATCACACAACTTTACAGGAAAATGGTATCTAATACAACAAACATTTAGTCAACAAGATCAGTAATGGAGATAACAGCCAAGTAACTCAAAAACCATTATGAACTACATGAATGTAAGACAGGTAGCACTTTCTAAGTTTTTTGACTTAGGATTTAACTGCCATGTGTTTACAGAAATCATTTACAACTTTCAACTACAACAAGAAAAGTTTTCTTATGCTGAGCACAAAACAAACTTATTTTCTAAAGTAAAAGTAACAGAGAGGAACATTTTAGAAAGTAAGTTTGACTGTATATGCACCTCTAGCTAAGCCAGAAGAAACTGTCCAAACATGCTGATCCTACTAAGAATATGAATATTTACAGTTACAGATAAGGTCATGGTAAATTTTCTTATACATCTGTGATATTCTAAACATGGGTATTCTACTGTTGCATACTCAATAAACAGTGATATAATAATATATTGGCGAAACATTGCTGCAGCTAATTGTGTTAAGAGCTTCAACTTTCAATATACTGATGGGTTAAAAACCAAACAGAGAAGTTCAGACTGCTAAAAATAGAAAATTGATGGCAAAATAAAGTAAATAAAGGACAGGATATATATAAAAAAGCTCTGTAAAACCAGCATGTAAAAAAAAGTTCTTGAAAAGTAACCCAAAATCCCCAACCTCAACCATCAGTGAGAATGTACGAAAAAAAAAGTTCTTTAGCTTTACTGCCTGAAAACAAGTGGTGTCATTTGATTTTATGGTGTGTAACATACTGGAGTTCCTTACACATTTCATGAGAGATCTATTCAAAATAAATTCAATCAGAAAGCAAAAGCTTGCACAGTAATGTTTTGAAACAGGATAGCCACTAAAACAAACTTAGGAAGGGGAGGGGGAACAAAAATAGACAGGAACTTCCCCGGAGGTAAATATTATGAAAGATGTTACAAAGTAAGCTGCTCAAATGCTGTCAAGGCAAGGAAAGCAAGCTACAAATACCAAATACTTTTTAGGAGAGTCTCTACAAGACATTCCAAAGCCATCATGCAGAAAGGTTTTCTTCTGTCTGCTAAGAGTAAAGAAAAAGACCTGGAAAAACTCATACTTGAAACACAAAAATATGGACAATAATTACTGCAAAAAGAAGGAATTCCCTGGAAAAAAACACTTTCCATGGGCAGAGGGGGTGGGGAAAGAAGAAGATGAATTGTTATACACAGAACACCCTGATTACCTGTTCCCTGTTGAATCTTGGGAAATCTGTAAGTTTGGAATAATTGAAGAAACACCATATTCATCCTGATACTTCTTACAGGTTTTATAATGCTGTCTCATCCACGAAAATCTAACCTGAAAATGAAATGCCAAATTACTGAAATCATACTGAACAATCCAAGGATAGAAGGAAGAGATAATTCTGCCAACAGAAAGCAAGGCATGCACGAATTTCGTAGACATCATATGCAGCAGAAAGAAACCAGAACTTGTGTCTCCCCTCTGAGCATGAACACTTTCTTCACCAACAGGACATCTTTGATTCCTCTTTTCTCAGAGCCTCTGGCACTCCGTGAGACTGGAGAACACTGCCACTCTCCACTCCCCACTCCGCCAGGCATTTGAGGGCTCTCTCAGGGGTGAAAGATGTGAGTAAATGCCATTTAACTGAAATAAAGTCACTGATATTACACCTCCCAGACCCAGGTTCAATAACTGATGAGCTACAACGAGAGGGGCCATGAGGATAGGATAAGAACCACTGTTCCTTCATCTTTCTCGGGCCTGCTATTACCTCATGCAGAGGAACTTTTTTTTTTTTTTTTGCATTAGGTGTGTTCCTTTTCTCTTTTAGAGGGGAGGCAAAAAAATAGGTGAATGAACACCAACTTAACGCTGCTTATCCACCTCTAATTCAAGGTAAGACAACAAGTTGCTTAGATTTGTCAGAAGACAGCTGTGTTGGACATGCCCTAAATCAGAATTTCAGGTCCAACAGCACTGTCAGAAGGTGCTCACAGGTTTAGAGGCTGAACAAGATCATATCTCACATGCCTGTGCCTGAATTCCATTAAAATTCTTGCTTGGTTCTTGCTTCCAGTTTACTAACTTCCTATCAGTTTCTTTCTCCCCACTTTTTATTGTAATGAATCACATGGAACAAAGCAAGCAGATGAGGTTTCCATTAGTACTAATCTTCGCACTGGCAGAAATAAGTCCCAAGTGAAACGAAACAAACATGAAGACTACCTGGGTTCAATGCAATCTGTTATAAACAAAATGTGTGGCTGAAATCCTGCATTCATTTATACCAGAAGAAAGATTACTCTTGGGTTGAGTGGGGGGGGTGTCAAGATTTCACCTAATGTTCTGAAAATAATGACCCCTTGACAAGGGAAATGAAGGGAATGTAAAAAGATTGATGGGGAAGGAGGAAGTTACGTATGATTGTACGTGCACTGAAAGTAATCAAGCCACTTTTTCCATTTGTTTTAAATTAAATTTTATAGAGGCTTTAAGCACTTTCATCTCCATATTGAAAGTTTCTGAGGTTTTCCATGTATCTGCAACTTTCATGTTCATCTCCCTAACTTTTCTTTTGCCAGTTTTATAGCTACATCCAGTTTTCCCATCTCTTTTTTGGAAAAACTGGCACTCCACTAAAAATGCCTTTACTGACAATTCAAGATCCTCTTCCAGTTTACATCTGTTAGGTATAGCTAGGCACTGCATGCCTAGCATATGCACAAGCCATAGAAAGCCAAGTTCAAAATGCTATAGGCTCTTTAGCCCTAAGACAAGAATGGCACACACTAAAAGTGTGTCTGGACAAACACATGAAAAATTTATTCAACTTTTTTTTAAAGTTTTACTCTACCTGCTTCTCACAGCATCTACAGCCCCCAGAAGCTTTCTTCATACTGTTTTCAACATCTAGAGCCCTTTTGGGATACGTTCTTTCTTTTTTAGTCACGCTCCCCCGGCAGAGAGGACAATGTGTTCCACTTTCTCTTATAGCTGTCAAGAAGCACTTCCTGCAAAACCTAAATTAAAAAGTTACCACAAACAAAGGTTAGCAAAATGAACAGATACTTTGTCCTTGAAGAGAGCTAAGTGATTCTTAGGAAAAAAGATATATCAGAGTAATGATCTACTGAATACAAATCTTTATAAGAAAAATGAAACAATGGTGCTTATGAAGAAGACTATGGAAATTAGGGGAACTTGGCAATGCACTTTAGGTAAAGCTCTTATTATTTATTGACTAGTATGGCTGCACACCAGACTGATCATTAATTAGATATTAAATGGTGCAGCAAGCACGTGATATTGGACAATCTTATCAGAGGAATTCCTGTTTATTGTCCTTAAGCAGAACCAAAAACACTGCAAAGCTTCATTCAGCACGGGTTTCCAGAGACCTCAGTCCACCAGCTTTTGCAGCTCTCTTTCCTCGCGCACCAGCTGCCAAAACTATTTTGCTTTTCTACGAAGTAGCACGTTGTAATCAAGCGTCCCTCTGGAAATAAAAATGCTGAATAGACGAGCTGAAAGAAAGAACAACTCATACTACAGTCCTTGTTCGAAAAGGAACGAGGAAAACCATGAAGTGAAAAAAACGCGAGTTAGGTTAGAGGGTGCAGTGAAACTCCCCCGCCACCGACCAGACCGCCGCGGGGGCTTTTCCTCAGTGACCGGTCCTCGTCGGCTACAAAGGAAAGAGGCGAAGGGAGGCTGGGGCAGCACTGGGCTCGTCATCCTCACAGCCAGAGGCTCCAGGCCGAGAGTCCGAGCGGGGGGGAGCAGAGGAGCACAGGGCAGAGAGCCGGAGGAGGGGAGGAAAAGGCTTGGGAAGGGGCGAGGGGCCGGGATACCCACACGTGCTGGCAGTTGGCGGTCCTCACGGGCGTTTTGAACACCTCCTGGCACACCGGGCAGTAAAAATCATCCTCGCTGAAGCACGCCGGGGCCGCCGCGGCCCCCTCGGCCATGGCAACACGTCAGGGCCTCTCCGGCAGGAGCGGGGACGAGGGACAAGCCCCGCCCCGGCGGACTGAGGCGAGCCCGGCTCCGCTCCCGGGGGCCGCCGCCGGGGGCCCAGGGGCGGATCGCTGGGGGCACCCGGCACCGGGTGGGATCCCGGCCGGGCTGCGGCTGTGGAGCGGAGCGAGCCCGGCCTGCCCTCCGCCAGCCGCCCCTCGCCCCTCCTCCCGCCCGGCCCGGGGGAGCCCCCGCCCCGCGCTCTACCTGGCGCTGCTCGGGTAGGAGGGAGGCGGCAGCTCCGGCCGCTCTCCCGGCGACACCCGGGGGGGCAGGGGCGGGGCCGGGGTTTCCATGGCGATCGCCTCCCGGCCCGGCGGCGCCGCTACGACACGGCGGGGCGGCCCTGCTCCGCCCTGTCCGGGAGGATTCCCCGCTCCGCCCAGCGCACTGCGCCCGCCCCACCGCCCGCCCGGGGCCTGCCGAAGGCTGCTGGGGAACAGCGGAACCGCGGCGTTCGCAGTCGTCTTATGCACAGAGGAAACGTGCCTGCCCTGTTTTTCGTTTATTTCTAGATCGACTTTCCAGATAACAGCAGTGAAGCTGGTGGAGGGGCTGGAGCACGAGTCCTCTGAGGAGCAGCTGAGGGAGCTGGGGTTGTTTAGCTTGGAGAAAAGGAGGCTCGGGGGAGATCTTATCACTCTACAACTACCTGAACGGAGGTTGTAGCCGGGTGGGGTTCGATATCTTCTCCTAGGCAACAAGCGACAGGATGAGAGGAAATGACCTCAAGGTCCTCCAGGGTAGGTTCAGGTTGGACAATAGGAAGAATTTCTTCCCAGAAAGGGTGATTAGACATTGTAATGGTCTGTCTGGGGAGGTGGTGGAGTCACCATCCCTGGAGGTGTTTAAGGAAAGACTGGATGTGGCACTTAGTGTCATGGTCTAGCTGAGAAGGTGGTGTTTGGTCATGGGTTGGACTCGATGATCTCAGAGGTCTTTTCCAACCTAATTCATTCTGTGACTGGTACTAGCGGTGATTTTATGCAGTAGTTTTAGTAGTATTACTGATATTTGGAGCAAGATTTCCACCTCCTGAATGATCCTGACCAAAAAAAAAAAAAGAAAAGAAAATATCCAGCGGTCTGACTGTGCGCTTTTCTTCCAGAATAAGGAATTTTAAGAATCTTGATCTAGCAGTATAGTTTCTACTTAGATTTCTCCAGGTAGAAGAGACTTTGGACCTGTTAAGCACATCTAGCATTGACCTCATTTGGACATAACTCTTGGCATATGAACAGCAAACAAAATGTTGGAAATGCTTTAAGAAGAAATGGACTTGTAGAGAGTATATCGATTATATTAATTAGTGAAGGTTCTAAGCTTCAGGCTAGGCCTGATATCTTGCACTGTATCAAAGATCATAGAATCATAGAATGGTTTGGGTTAGAGGGGACCTTAAAGATCATCTAGTTCCAACCCCCTTGCTATGGGCAGAGACACCTTTCACTAGACGTTGAACACTTCCAGGGATGAGGCATCCACAACTTCTGTTCCAATGTTAGGGCTGAAAAGAAATGGATGTTCACTTTGGCTTCCCCTGTTTCCTTGGGACTGCAGCTGTCTGTACCATAGCTAGATGTTCAGAGAACTCTAGCTGGGGAGGTCCTCCGCTCTCTCTAGCCTGAAATTAGAGTTTTGTGGAAGAGAGAGTGCAAAACACTAATACCTGTGGATCACATGTGTGTTCAGCCTCCAGTATTTCAAAACTGAGAGTCTAAATGCTTCAGACATCCTTGATCAGCAGCAAGAGGCAATGCCCACAACACATCTGGGATCGTGGTTTGGACGGGAGAGAAGGAACTGCAGGGAATGAAGCTGAAGCTAAGGTCTCTTCAGATAAGTATGAGAGGTTAACCTGGAGTTGTGAAACACTGAAGGGAAACACATTCAAAGCCTTGCACCCGAAGTTAGTTAGATCGAAGTGAGTTAGGTCGCCTGGGCTGGGATATTTGCTGCCCATGCTTCAAGTCAGGAGAAAATTCTGTGGAAAGGCTGAACTTCCTGATCAAGAGAGGACAGGCCTAAGATTTGAAGTGTTGTGCAAAGATGTCCTCTGGTAACTGTGGCTGTGCTAGCTCAGGAAGTTACTGCTCCCCTGCACTCATCACTGCTGCTGAGGGTTTGCTGAGCTGTTCATAGGCTGGCAAAATACCCCTACTATTTAAAGTGATTGAATATCTTCTTCCCTGAAACGAAGCAGGAAGCCAGACTGGTAGATATGCGTAGGCTTGGTGAGTAATGAGTGGCAGTTGGTGGCAGTAGCCTCATCAACACTGCAGATACAGCCAGAAGAAACAGAACTACACCTTAAGAAGTAAATAGCCTGCAGAATGTTTCTTGTGTGTGTTTGTGTCAGATAGGACCACACCACAGCTGTATATCAGCTTCAGGTGCACCCTAGCCATGCCATGACAATACATTAAAAGCAAAAATTACTGAACCCTCAGTTCAGATGCTACACAGCACCTCGTGTTACTCTTTGGGAGAGAGGCAGCATGGCCTTCAGCTTCAGCACGTGAGAGGCTGGCAGAGATAAGCTTCTGAGTCTTTTCAGTCTTCTTGTATAACTTCAGCAAAGTATGTCCTTATGCTGCAGTTTCTCAATCTGTAAAAAGGGAGCAGGTTTTAATCACCAAATAAGGCTGTTATAAAGTTAAATTAATTGCTGCAGGTAAAGAGGATTATGTCTTTTGAAGGCAGGTGTTAAAAAAAGCAAAGATTTATTACTGAAGCAATAGGATAGATCCATTTGAACTTTGTTTGGGAGACCTCAGTATTTATTGATAAGTAGCTTTGGCAGGGGGAGAAATTGTGCAGATGACCTCAGGGAAGTAAACTATAGGAAGGTGTCTGTGAAGGCATTCATGCTCTTGTTAACATTATTGTAAATCTTAATCCTTTAATAAAGCTGTGACCTTGGAGTTGACAACTAGTGCGCCATGGAGCAATACAGAGCATGGCACCAGCCTTGTAAATCTTGTGTAGTTTATGCCATTCACATAAACAACATGTAAAGAGAAATCAGGCAGCTGAAGTTTATTAAATTCATTTCTTGGAAGGAAAGCATTTTAAATCAGACTTTTTAGATTAAATGAAACCAATGGCCCTGCCAGCTTTTTATTCCTCATGATAAAATGTGTTTGTGAAATGAAATCTCAACAGTGAAAACTTTTAAAACTGCTCATAAACTTCTGCTGTTTGCACAGAGCGACTCTCACTCAAGAGGTACGTTTTTCATCACCTTTGCACAGCTATTGTACAATTTTGTACAACTACTTTTTGTACAACTGTTATTTTGTTTGCTTTCTTGACAATGTTGCTGCTGCAAGAACAGCACATCTCCTTGCCAATATGAAAAGGGCAGGGATTTTTTTTCTGTGGGAGCAGTCAAAGATGGATGTGAGGAGAAGGGGAGAGAGAAATCTGTGTAACTGCAGGCAGATCTGAAGGTGCCATGAGCAAGAGGAAGGACATCTTTTTTGCTTTTGTCAGGTGTATCTCTTTGAACAAAGCCACAGACAAAACTTAGGACAACACTCCTACAGTGGTAGCTTATATCATACATGTAAAAAGTTCTCAATATATTTTTTAGATGTGCAGGAAGTTATAAGTCCAATAACTTTTCCCCTATATTTTTGGCTAGTTTACTCTGGAAGACTAGATCTATTTTTTCAGTTACTCAAATGTTCCCACATATCACACCCTTTGGAGCATCATTGTCCATCTTTCTGACTGAGCAAGTTTTCTTTCCCAAAGGCAGTTTTAAAAGAGAAAGGAAAGCAACTTTCCCAGGCACGTGACACACTGAATCTTCCTCTTCCAAAAAAGAGCCACTTTCTGATTCCAAGACCTAAAGTCTGTTGGGCAGTTTCCTTGTTACCATGTGAGTAAAGCTGCTTTAATAGCTGCTGTATATGCTTCAATGCATGAACATGAATTTTCTTACAGATCAAGTGCATCTTTGAAAGATACTGAGTTATGCTGTACCTGTGAAAAAACATACATACTTTAACTTACATAGCAAGAATATAGGTTAGGTAAAAGATCCTGTTCTGTTGAACAAGGTTCTATTTTTTCTTATCATAAACAGAATATTCACTTCTTGCTGTCCTTTCTAGATGGCTTTCACTTAACCAACTTTGCTTACTTTGAGTCTCATCTTGCACTGTAAATGTAAACTTATGTGCAGCCCTTGGCAGTAGGTAGTATTCCCAACACTATTTTGAGGGGCCATTTGTTCCAATTTGCTTGGTCCCGTAGCATCTGAAATGCTGTTGTTTGTCATCTACCTCCACCATTGCATTATCATCATCGATATACATGATTACCCTGCTCCTGGAATGGAGCTGCAAATAAACAGGAGAGGATGCTGTCAAAGCAAGTGTATCTGTGTGTTGGACCAGGAGTGATTTCGGGACCACTGTGTTTTAGCTAGGGAAACTGACAATATTTTCTTTTATCCTTATAAAAAATGCCCCACACTTTTAAATGAAAATTTAATTTAAAAAATAATTTTAAACCAAAACAACACTTAAGGAAGGAAAAAAAGGAGGTCCATGCAGGTTACTAACACTCCATTAATTCCAAAAGGCTAAATTTTAATGACCATATTTATCTAGAGAACACTCTTCTGCAATAGTCCTGTTTGGATGAATCACATGAACAAATTGTAAGAATGACCCATCTAAAATGCTTTCAACAGGAATTTCTTCAACAGTATATATGTCCTGAAAGTTAAAAAAAAAATCTACTAAATAACTAGAAAGTAATTAATATATTAGTAGGTTTAATTTTGACTGCTTGAATTACCAGTTAACAAAATACTGGTTTCAGTGGGTTTACATCTGTGTTTAGAGTTTACTGCCTAACTTTCCACTCCTTAGTGGCAAACACTGCAACATAAAGCAAGAGATATCATTGTGAAACTTGAAAGAAATGAGAATGTCACATGGATAAACAGATTAATTCAATCTATTGCACAAAATCTAACAATGCTAATGCTCTTTATTAAAGAATCCAATTTGGTGACACATGTTATATTTTCCTGTATAGAAATAAATACTGAAGTTTTAGCTAAAAGTGTGAAGCTATATATGTGTGAGCTATCATTACAGTGCTGTCATACATAAGTCTGTTTCTGCCATGTGCAGAAATTATAGGTTAAAATTATTAAAATGGTTCTTCACTGCCCTCTATAAGGACATATTTCTTCACTGCTTTTGCACCATTTGAAAAAAAAAAAGTTTCTTATCTTTCTTTGGCATTTAGTCTGGATGAGTATAAAAGGTAAATATAGAAAAGCACTGACTAACATTCTTGAGAAATTCTAGCAGCGTGTTAATGTTTGTGCTGCATTTTCCATTTTACAGATCACTCAGCAAACACCTGCAGCACCTTTTAGAAGTACAACTGTGTCATCTTAGGTTTTTATAGAATAAAAATGGATTGTTCAAACAACTTTCATTTAAAGTATGTAGGTTCTCATTTGAGGATATTCAAGTCATTTACAGACGTGAATCAGATCCATAACACCTGTTAAGAAATGGGGTAACAGAGTACTTTTCCCTTCTCCCACCCCAGTACAACAGCACTGAGGACAGAATCCCTAAACTGGCATCTGAGTACCAGATGATGCTGTTTCTGCACACCTTGGCCATGTTTTGTGACTTCATTGAGCAGTTATTGACTCACTTCTTTTCAGAACTTTTTGATTGTAAAAAGTGTGAAAGAAGATACACATAAAAAAATCATGTCTAGTATTTTGCAAATACCAGTACTGACTATGTAGTCTTCATAATGGAGTATATGTCTGATTTGAAGATGACTTGTAAAATTTCTGCTGAGATAGCTTTGATCTCTTCCAGGTGTTAAACAACAAATTGGATAACACTGTAAACAGATGGAAGGAAATATTCAATATTCATTTTGGAGGTCTTACAGAAGAAATATTATCAGTGTTTAAAAAAATAGAAATGTGAAATACAGGGATATGTTACAGTCAAATGGCATTCTTTGAGCAAGACGAATCCTGCTAGTCACAGTGCACTTTCAGATCAACTGTCAATTACTCTAATCCTTGCTGTGTAATTCATGTCTGCAGACATCCCAAGGACTGTTAACCTATATAGGTGTGGTAATTAATGTATGCTGTCCTGCTAGCTACAAGAGAACAGTCATGCAAAAGCTTTTCTTTTATCTAATACAAAATTTGTTTGTTATCCAAACAATTAATGTATCCATTTATTTATCATTTAAATAATAAACTAATGACAAATAATCTGATTTTTATCATCCAAGACACTGTTCAGATGATATAGTGCTACAAGAAAGGTACAGAAATTCTCTGGTCATCAGTAACAGATTAATTAATCTGTATGCTTACAACAGATGTGCCTAAAACACTTATTCAGAAGAAAAGCTGAATTACTTCCTGTGGATTCTCTGTAATAAAAAAGTTTTATTTCTTCAAGCAATATCATGAGATTGCTGTGTGCTTGCTAAAAAGATGATTATCATGGAATACACAATGACTGAGTATACTACCTGTAGACTAAAAACAGATTTCTGACATGTTATAGTAATGAACACTATGATACCACCCACAAAATTACTGCATGCCTTTCTTAGTATGATGTGTATATTCTAGGTTTGAAATAAAAAGGTGGAAGCAGCTATGCCAGATCCCTTTTTGCAAATCCTGAAACAAGTACTCCAAAAGTATTTCAGAACTAAAGGTAAAGGTCAGTGTGACAGCATAATTCTGCCCTTCAGCTTCACAATACAGCTATTTATGAATTTGCCCTGAGAGGAAAAAGAGCTTACGGACTGATAGGTGAGATTAAAGTTACTGACAATTATTTCAGTTGACTAAAGTAAATACAGAGTCTAATCTGAAAAGTACAACATTTGGCAAAATGCTATGCATTAAAGCTTTAACTCAGATAAAGGTGAAAACAGTATACACTCTGAGTGAATGCTTCCTTTAATTTACTTGGCGTTGTGTTTCCATGATAACTTACTAATATGGTCACAGTTAAAGTGGTGAAAACTAACCTTCAACGTGTAAGGGAATGGAGCAGGTTCCCCCCATCCCACCCGCTACGGGAAATGGGAGCATTGGTTGATTTGTCTATGAATCCTTCAGTCTGTAACCTCTCTAAAGCATTTCTTCTGTGATATGTGGAGTCAAGTCTAAAATGCCATGGCAAATAATGATCAGAGAAGTAAATTACATTTGTCGAGATCTGAGACTGCACATTATGGACCTCAGACCTACAAACAGAGTCACAGTAAGACCTTGCAGCCTCCATGGACCTTTGGAATGAAGCCACTTTTATGAACTTATCACAACTATAAAAATAAAATTAACCCCCCCCACTATGACAGACTCTTATATGAGATGACATAAGCAGTTCTCAAATTATAACCTCAAAACCCAGACAAGAATACATAGCAAATGCTACACATAAATCTGAGTTAGGGTAGTAGAAATAGCACATGCGGGATTCAAAATCAGGCAAGTCACTGAGCCTAATAAAACTCACTGTCTTGGTTATAAGTAACTGTTTGTTGTATCCATCATAAGGCTTCCTACACATTTTCAGTGCTCTGATCAGCACTCACAATGATAGGAGTGCTAGTATTTTAAATATTATGTACATACACACTTGTCTGTGAGACATGGGGAGAGAGAATAAATACAGGTACGTTTCTCCTCTGCTGTCAAAACCAATTAAACATTTAATGTATTTTCTCTTAGTCTATTATTTCCTATCAGCAATGGTTGCTAGAATTAATCAGTTTAACATGCAAATTCAGTAAAATAATATACTTATGTACATTACCAACACTCTTCCTTCTGATCTGTGGTACATGAGATAATGTAGCTCACCCTCATCAGCTTCACACTGGCAATAAGGACAGGTGGATTTGAAAATCAGAAGTAGTGTTAGTGGATGCAGATGTAACTGATCTGGTTTTGGTACTACAAGCCATATAAGAAGGATTTAGATTTCTTTGGCCAGATATCATAAGGAGCTTCTTTTGCCATGCCAAAATGCAGCATGGGGATATGACACGCACCTGAGGTACGCTTTGCTGGCAAAAGGTCAACCTTTCTGATGGATACTGTGAGCACTGCACAGAACTGTGTCAACATGTCAGGATATCGATCCAGGAAAATACTCTTAACATAACCATGACCTTAGAGAAGAACAGGTTAAAATACTGAACACTACCACTACAGACATTTTCTAAAAGCATCATTTAATTGCTGCGATATGCTTGGAGCACACATGACCAAACTGCCAATTCTCAGGAGCCCTCATTAAGTATTGACATTTCTTCGCAGAGGATTCCTACTTACTTTTCAGTAGAGAGCATAGTCTTGTTGCATGGGTGAGACATTTTCAGGTCTGTGCAGTTTTCAAATGTGTGTGGATAAATGTTCAGGTTTTTCTGAGCATCAGAATAGTAACTGATAAGGAGATAGGTCTACTGAGCAAGCATCCTGAATAATGTGTCATTTAGGAATTCAAATAGTAAAGACTATAGGGGCTTTAAATTAATAAATAAAAAAGCATTTTAATAATGATATCAAATTTATTCCTAGTCATTAATGGAAAAAACAAAACATTGAACTCCAAGACCTCAGTCATTCTAGCATGGCTACGCACCTAAATGATTGCTCTAACAAGTCCTGCCCTGAAAGAGAATGAAAGGAACAAAGAATTTGAACTTTGATGTAAACCCCACACATCTTTTGTAAATATTTATATTCTTTCTATATGCTATAAGTATGTAAATAATCTTCTTAATTTAAAACTATCTGTGAATGACAAATTATTAGGAGAGAGGCAATTACATTTAGATTTACATTAGACTCATTCATTCTGGAAATAACTAACATTTTCAATGAGTTCTATTTGAAAGCATATGTAATTCTCCCCCAATAAAAAATAGTAAAACCTGCTGACTTGTGAAAATATGTCAAAATATGGTTGTTTCTACAAAACAGGTCACATAGAACTAAATTCTGTCAAAATGCTAAATTTAAATAAAATGTATTATCTTGTAGTCATACAAAAAAAATAATTAGTGTCCATTTTAATTACTATTTGAGTATTATAATTTAAAAATATTAGTAAAGGATTAATGTTGAATTATGAGAAACAGAAACATGTCCAATTAAACCAAACTAAAACAAAAACAGCACAAAATTCTTCTACCAACTTGACTTTACTGTCTTGGGATAAGAAACTCAAAAGTGCTTTTACAATGTCATCAACACTGTTACAGGTCTATCTTGTTAGACCGTCTCCAAGCTCCTGTATAGGTCCATATTTTTCTATGTATTTTTCACAAGTTCTTAAATGAACTCTCATTTCACTCAGACAAACCCAAGCAATGAGAAGCAGTGGCTTGTTATGTTTAACACCATGACACAATCATACTAATACATCATTCTGAATATTTGCTAGTTCAAAGCCTGATTACAGTATTGTGGCTATACCTAGGAAAGAATCTCCCTTGACTACTGGCTCAGTTCCTTATTTTATTACTGGTTCAGTATTGCACTAATACATTACATAATAATAACATCCCGCTTCTGAGAGGAAAGTCAACTTGAGTGAAGTAATTATTAGTTTGTGGTGATTTTATCTGTCCCTTACATTGGCTTTTAATATTTTGGAATTAAATTTGGAAGACAAAAGAGAAACATTTCTAGTTCATATCTTGCTGTTTTTAATGGTGAAAATCTAGACCAACTTTGTTAAAACCAAAAAATATTCCAACATGAGGATCTGATTCTGACCTCAGTGAAGCCTTCAGCAAAACTTTTTAATAGATTCATTAAGGATAAGATTTTGGTACGATATTGCTTCTGGCTGTCTGATTTCCTTTAATGCAGAACCTCTGTATAACAAATGTGATGAAGCACAATCATGAGGAATTTTCTATGTCCTTTCTGCAGCTAAAACCAATGTAGAGAGTCAAGAAAATTCAGATCCCGTAAGTTTAAGTTTGAGCTCAATATTTGCAATGGCACTGTCAGAGTGTTTTAGAGCTCATGTAGATGTGAACTTGATAAATTACAAAAAGTTATTCTTCTGTCATCATGCTGGTGGAATTGTTATTTATACATGCCTTTAAAAAAGGGATCTTAATAGTGTTAGCTCTCATGCATGGCTACATCTCTGGAATTATTTAGTATTTAGTGTTCAAGGCTGCAGACCCGTGTTTTGCAGTCTGTGCCATTTCAGTATGTGCTCCCAATCTTCTTGGCAGTATCAGTGGCTGGAATTCCTTCAAAAGGAAGATAAGTGCAGCAGTAAGGGCATGTCCCCACATTATTCTTTAAACTTGCAGAATCTGTACATAGAAAAAAATCCCAAACCAAATGTTTCAAAACAGGCTTCAAATAAGGCAGGGTATATAAAAAAGAATCAAAATTTTGCACCACATGACATCCCTGGTGTAGCACTGCAGGATATTTGTTCTTAGGAGAAACTGTTTAAATTGTGCATATTGTTCCTGCAGCCCTGCTTGCGTCAAGCAGAACACTGAAAACAGGCAAGTTGAGCCTCCTAGTAGCACCAAAATACACGTGATTGTGAGGACTCAGAGCAGAAAGGAGGGACCCATCCCCCATGGATCAGGCAAAGCCTGCAGTCCATGATTTCAAAATCTGTCATCACAGCAAGATTTTTGCTCCATTTTTGTAATGTTGCTGCTGTACAATGTCCAAATATGCACATATACAGTTTATTAAAGTCTTCCTGAGCCCATAAATAGAAGAATACCCCATGCTGCTTCTGTGAGGGACAACCATTTTGTGCTTGTGCTGTGCAGAGTCAGGAGTTGGACTCCATGATCCTTGTGGGTCCCTTCCAACTCAGGATGTTCTGTGATTCCACGAACCATCCAGGTTGTTAAGATGAGTAAATTTCTCCAACACATGATGAAGTCAGGAGCGGGAGAATTACACTTGGAGATTTCAGGCAGCAGTTGCAGGGGAAATGTTAGGCTGTTGTCTCTGATCTAGCCATCTCAGGGGTCTGGCTTGGGTAGAGGCATACCTACCTCTGGGAGTGTCTTTGCCACTTCTCTGCTCTTAGTAATAAAAGCTGCTTTTGAAAGCTTTTTGTCAGCTTTTGTCAAATTTGTCAGATATGACAGATAAGCTTTGGTGAATTTTCCTGTGGAGATGTAAAACATTGCAGCCCTTCATTGAGCACCACTGAGAAATTCTGGTTCTAATGGGACAGGAGAAGGCCTTACTTTGCATCAGATTATGGTTCCTCATCATGTCAAGATAGGGATCTGAAGGGTAAGATGACGGCCTGAGGCTGCATGGAAGGACAAAAGAAAGGATGCACAGTGACTGACTGACTGACTGACTGACTGACTGACTGACTCATAGCCCCTCTGGCTTTGGAGGAGCTAGAAAAAGCTGTTGTACCAGACTGCACCTTCAGTGAGCACATTCAGTGAGCCTGGGTGAGTGTGCAGTTAGCAGATGCGTAAGGGCAAGGAGATGATAAAAGTCCTCGCACCTCTATGATAAATGTGCACTTGTGCCCCTCTGCTACATCTCCCCTCCCTGCTACAGAAGTGTCAGGAGAAAACTTGTGTCTGCAACCCTGCTGTGTGAATGCAAAATTCCACAACATTTCAGTGCTGACTTTGCACTGAAATGGGTAATAAAGGGGAACACATTCTGTTTTGCCAGTTCTGCCTGGAGATTAAATGCAGTCACTTCCAGAAGTGGAAGAGTGGCACCTGGATCCATAAATCACTGGCCCAAACAGTTAGTACTGCTGTGCCCATTTAGGATGTTGCCACTCACACTCTCCTGTGCTGCCTCTCCGCTAAGGGAGGCTGCCCTTCCTTCTGCCTTCTCTCCCAACTCTCCAGCCCAGCAGAAGGTATTATGGGCTTTTCTCTCAGGTCATAGAATCACAGAATATGCTCAGTTGGAAGGGACCCACAAGGATCACCGAGTCCAACTCCTAGCCCTGTACAGGATCATTCCCAAGAGTTACATCACATGCCTGAGAAAGACATCTGCTCAGTTGGGCATTTTAGTGCAAATCCACCTGTTTTCCCAGTTGCTAAAATGCTAACTTTTGCACAGGAGCTGTTAAGTCAGGAGTCCACATTGCTGCAACCAGCTCTGCTACGTAGATAGCAACTGTGGCAGAGAGTGGGGTTGGAGGCTGAGGCAAAGCCTTCTCAAAGCATTGTAAAGCAACCTGTCAAGCTTGCCAGAGCACTCCACAACAGCATTTCTAAGACACTTAATCACTTGTGATCAATCTGTAGGAGAATTTTGGATATAATCTCTTCTTTGGAAGCCTTCTTCACCTATAGCTCCATGGAACCATATAAAATAAAATCAAAGCCTAAGTCAGACAAAAGGTGGTATTTTGCAGTTACTTCCCAGGAGTATAAATGATTACAACACGTTCAAAGAGAGTACAGCCTAGACCCAATATGCTCCCTGCCCAAGGATAAACTCTGAATTGTTACACATGGTTTGCCCTCAGGCAGGTTTTAACTTAGATCATTCCTGTGCTTTAGACAGGGTTGAAAAGGTTTCTTTGTTTCCCTGAGGAACAGATGAATCTTCTATAAATAATCCTGTACAAGGTTCACACATGCTGTCTGAGAGCTTACCCCTTTTAATGTAACAGAATATAAAATCAGATAACCCTTTGCCAGTTTGTTCACCCTCCCTCTAAAACTGTCAGTAGCAGGAAAAAGAGTTGATATAAAGGATACAAGGTTAGTCAGTGATTTGTTCACTTGACTATAAAAAAAACTTGCAAAAATTTCAGGTTCAACAAAAAAAACCCCACCTCCACCCTTATCCTGATTTATCACTGCTTTATTTGCTTAGGCCATACCTAAAGAGGCAAAACAAATAAACAAACAAAACTTAACAGAGTGCAGGTAGATTAAATACAACCTAGGCATCTCAGGATATTGATTCTGCTGAAGCCCTACTTTTTTTTCCCTTTGCGTTTAGCCTTTAAACAATTGTCATGAGTCTTGAGTCAGAGGCTGCCTAACACTTCTCAAATCCAACAAAAGCTATGCATGCATTTTTATGCATGCATATATGTCTATGTCTCAGCTCAGAAGCACATAATTTTCCATGATCAGTGACCTGGAATAAATAAAAACAAGCCCTGCCAGGTGAATTGGAGAAAAGGTGCTACTGCTTAGCTGGATCACTATTGGGAAGGAACACTGCAAGGTTGACTACAAGCTTTTGAGGCCAATGAGTGATCCTGGAAACAAAGGGGCTCAGAAACATTCAAGGAAGCCTTTACACTTTTTTCCTTTTACTTTTCCCCCTAAATTATTCCTGAACACCAGCTTAAGCGATATTTGTGCCTGCCGTTATCAGTATTAGGATACCTGGGCCAAGTGCCATGCTTGTGAAGGGAGGCACTAGCAGATGGCGCATGTTTTTTCTCGCATTTTACAGCTGTATTCATTGCTCTGTGCTGATTCTAGATGGCATCTCTATGCTGTGTTTGCATCTGAACAAGATTCAGATTAGGGTAACATTTCAATTATGGGTCATATTAAATTTGTGATGAAGACAACTACTAGAAATACTCACTTGGAATCTGAACCAGAAGTATACACTCATTCTAGAACATCTGGTTTTATGCATTGATTTTTTTAAGTGATCCAGAACAACTGGCCTTATACTGGAGCAGCTATACCAAAACTGATTTTCTGGCAATATCATATGCTTAAGGAGATTTAGCTGTGATGAATCTAGACATATTTCTAGGTATTTCCTGAGAGCCAGCCGCCACCATCCCAGCACAGAGAGGGAACCCCACAGCACCTCTGCCTATCCCATCCCGCCTCGCTGCTGGAGCTGCGGCCTCGGGAAGTGTCCCCCTATTTCATGGGGACAGTGGCAGAGCGAGGGAAGGAGAGAGGGAGGGAACCTGCTTTGTTCACTAGAGTGACACCCCCTGGGTGCTATGGGTGAAGAGGGGATAGAGGTCATGAAATACATCCAGGAGGTAGGCGCAACCTTGGGGTTTTTTAAAGCCTAAAGAGTGCCATACCAAACAGTAACAGTGTATTTGTTGTAACTCCCTGTAGCTACTTACAAAATACTAATATTTTTCAGAGAAGATAGAAAGCTGTTGTGGTGCTGTTTTACCTACCAAGGCACGTGCCTGTTGAGCACAGATGTAACTGACAAGGCACTTAAAACAGTGGTAGGCAACTCTTAAGTTATAGTGAAGCTGATAATTCAGTCGATGATTACTTTTAAAAACAAATATCCATTACATCTGGAGATGGTATTTTCTCATGCCTGGACAGCAATGGCTCACATTCATGATGGACCGTCAGCTACCACTGTCAAAGGAAATGGGGAAAGACTTTAATGGCTAAAATTTATAAACAATAACAACAGATATTTGTGAGAAATTTATTTTGCTCTCTCTATTTATGCAGGTTATGAAAGACCTTGATTCTCTGTTTCATCTGTTTTCAGCCTGTTATTTCTTCACCCAGTACTCTGATGATAGCTGTGATGGGGATGTCTGTGGAAAATAACAACATGGGGCAACAGAAGACATAAGACATGTCCTTGTGTTGTCAGTGGACACAAATATAGGTTAGTTTTAGTGGAAGTTAAGGTCCTCGAGGAGTGGTCAGCTGTGGAAACAAAGCTGTGTTTTTTCTTGTCGTATTCTCTCATGTCATGTATCCCTGTGCATGGAGCTTCCTGCCTGCAGTGTAAATGACTGCTGAAGTCAAGGGAAAATCCTGAAAGGAGTTGAACATGTACAAACATCACACGGTGACCTTAATGCTGCTGTCAAAGCAATCTACCAAAGCAACTGTTGGTTATTTTTGCCTGTGATGAATAAAAAGAAAAGCAGATTCCTTCTAGTTGTCCCCATGTACATGAACACCTGAAGAGTAAAGATAGTGTTCCCACTTACTTCTACAAGTACTGAAAAATACATGATACATTTAGTAATGCATATAAGTGAATTGGGATATGTCTAGGTTTTTTTCATTTGGCTAAAAGTTACACCTGTTCTATTAAGTACAGGTTTCAATATCTTTTGGGCAGTGTATTTTTAATTATGACAGAATATTATTTCTTTCCTTATTATTGAGGAAATTTGGATATAGAATCATAAAAAACTAATATCTGGCAGATTATGTATATATTTTCCAGTATCTGATGTATTTTCTGCAGCTTGATATTTTTACAGAAGCAAAGTCAAGTATGACCCACTTTTGGGTAAGAAATAAAATGGGAAATGCAGTAGATTTGGCACCTCCAAGATGAAAGCATAAACATGTTCTGTATCTTTCAGTTTGCATCTGGCCTGCAGTAAAACTAGTAATCTCCTGTCCAAGTGATTTTCTTGGAAATTTCCATCACAGATAAAGTTTTGGAGGAGTTATCAGCATTTTCTGGACCCAAACTCTGCAGTGATTATTATCTCATATAAATAGCTTCTGCAGTCATGTTATTAACTTGCCAAATCAAACATGTAATGATAACGGAAGGACAGCAACATTTCCTGTGCTTACTATTTACTCCTATGCTACCCCACTGATGAATAATAAAAGCAGATCTGAGAAGAATTATATCTCATCTTAGGTAAAACCCTCAAAAATCAGGATAGCAGCATACGTTGTTATAGAAACTACAAGAGATTATGTTCTAACATATATGAAATCTTGTCAGTCAGAATCAAATCAATGGATCCTCTGCCGCTTACTGGTTTTCTTTAGTATCCAATCAACCATGAGGAAAATAGTAACACCATGCCACTGGCTGAACTCTAATTTTGCCTATTACTGCATTACATTTGGTGTCACTTGGTTAAGATTTAGATCTGATTTATACTCAAACTTATTTTTTTTGCATATGATTGCATTAATAATATAATGTGATAAAAGGTCATTAGCCACTGTAAGGTGATTAAATGCAAGGATTATTTAAAAAAAAATCAATCAGACTAAATCTGTAAGGTTTTTTTTCCCAGTAAATCACATACTCACTGAAAGTCTGACTTAATGTAAGTATGAATAATATATGGAAAACATTAAATCATAAAGGATAAAAGTAAAATGTTGTAAAAAACCCTCCAAACATTACAAGCCCTGACAAATAAGCTGTTAAGTGCCTGTCAATAATATGTGAAAATAGAAATGGCATTGTCATTGTTGATATGGAGAATGGAAGCCTCATGAAGACAGTGGTAAAAGTGTGTTAGAGATTTTAGGAATTACCAACGATAATTTTCCAGTACTCAATAGATGGTACACACGCAGACCTGACTGTGGTGGGAAGGGCTGGAATGATCACAAGGCTAGAAGCTTATGGTGGCCTGAAGATACAGTGCTCACAAGCAATTACATCAAATGAGTTCACACAGAGACCAGACTCAGCCAAGATCTGTTACACGTGCATGTGTTTATGGCTGAGTAGGCATTTACAAATGTGTATACATTTACTGAGATATACACATACAAATAAATTGTCTACATATGCCTGATTAGTTTCCTAGAAAAAAAATTAGTTAAGAAATAAAAAAACCTGAGAATCTATTAGATGAGAAACTTAATAACATGAATGAAAATTAGGGTGTGTATCAGAAGATTTCATTACTAGATAAGTGTTGCACAATATTTTAATTATTATAATGAATAATTTTATTAAAACCCCTTTTTGGAAAAAGAAAGAAAGACAATAGTGAGAAGTAGATAGCAATCATAAATAATGGCCAGTCTTCGCGAACGAAGATTTTGGGAAAGGTCTTTTACCTTTCCAGCCTGCGCAATGGATTTTTTAGGTGAGACACAGCATGCGCTGAACTGAGCCCACCCTTTAATCCTAAGGTTCATCTGCCGGGGCCAAGCAAGTGGATGTGAGGTCAATGGCAGTGAGGTCCTCAGGACGTAGGTTTGTTTAGAGTGACCTTCTCATAGATGGATGGCCTTACAGGGCTAACGAGCTCCATCTGCCCAGGGGACTGGGATTCAAACTTGGGTCGCAGCGGTGAGAGTCCCGCATGCTAACCACTAGGCCACCAGCAATCATAAATATGTCAATAAAAATTACCAAATGAAGCTAAAGAAAATTCAAGCATAGTAAAATGAGGGACAACAGAAGGAAATCCAAAGCAGAAACAAAAGAAGGTAAAACAGCAGGTAAAATTTGGTGCCAGATTGATGGGAGAGGGCTAATGGTGCAAAGAAGTGTTCAGCAGTTAATAACAGTATGTGGTAAGGAGCAAAAGGATGTATTTACATCTGATCAGGGTACTGGATAATTTGCCAGGCCATGATGGAAATGTAAGTATTAAAAACCACATTAATAGATGTTCTAAAAATAAATAAATATTCTAAAAGGAAGACAGAGAGAACTTTCCTGCAATAATCCTAGAAGAAGTGGCTGAAGAGTTTTCCATCTTGCTGTTAATCATGGTTAATAATTCTGATCATGCAGTGGAAGTCCTCCAATGCTGGACTCAAAGAACATGGTTGACCTCATCAGTTATAAAATGTAAAAGATGAAGTACAGTCAATAGAAATATATTAATGCTCACTAATTTGGTTTTAGAAACAGGACTTGGCAAGCTGAATTCAGGGTGTACTCTGACGAACTTCAATTATAATTAGATTTTGTTATTGTGCTGATGTAATACACTTCTGTAGGGTATTTAACTTAGTCTTTCATGGCCTTCAAACTAATATAAATTAACATTATATAATATGAATGAGATACTCAGGAAATAAGAAATGTTGTATGACAGATCTTACAAAGTAGCATCAAAAACACACATACCTGATCTTAGGTAATATTTTTATGAACAATCTGGAAACTGATATAAAACCATCAAGCAACTGTATTTGCAGATGCCAGAAGCACAGATGAAGCGATAAATCCTGATGGCAACGTACATCACACAGTGTCATCTGGATTCCAGGATAAATTAGACCCATTCAGAGAAAGTGGATCCTAAAATGTCAAGTGCAATCTCATATATCTAGGGGAAAAAAATGGGTGGTATACTTCCAGAAAAACTAGTGGCTGAACAGAACCTGGCAGCAGGGTGGAGAAGCAGCATGCACTTCCCTGATAGCATTGCTATCAATGAAGGCAAATGACTTCTGATGGGAATAGTGACAGTAAAAGCTGAAAAATAGGATATTTATTGCATTAGATTTGCTGCTCTAAGTGCAGAACGTGTGAAGGAACCTCTGCTCAGTGCAACTTGCCTAAAATTCTTTTTCTTAATCAAGAGATAGAATTAACCCCTTTAACTTAGTTGTTTACTGAGTGCTGAGCACTTTTTACTCAGTTTTGAAAGAAATAGCTGCAGTGCACTGCTTTTCAAGTAGGGCAAATTTGGACATTTATTGTTTCATATATTCAGTACTTGGTACTCAGACATAAAATTTCAGTATTTTTCAGTTCTTTATTTTCTTATTTTTGAGGGGTTTGAACATCATTAAACTAAGTACTCTGGCAAGTCACAAAACTTTAAGGGGCTTGTTAGCTCTGGACTGACATTCATGAGTTTTTAGACTGATTTCCCAAAGAAGTTAAATAATCGTCGTCTTCTCTGTATCTAAAAATCTCTGGTGGCACCTGCCCTTACCAGAGCCTCCACTCAATGACAAAGCTGCTCCATTGAGACTTGAGCCTTCTCCAGTTTCTCACTCAAAACTGGTCCTAGCCCTGTCTGTCACTACTGAGCTGCTGCAGCAGCTCCAAACACCAGTGCAGAGTCTCCACAGCACCCACTGTCAAGGCAGCCTGGGGGCTTGGGGACCAGGGGTCCTCACCCAGTACTCCCCATGGGGAGGGTGTCTTTAGGCTGGTTGTTGGGACAGGCACAAGGGAAGAGAGAGAAATATAGCATGAGAAGGCTCTAGTAGGCTGAGCTTGGCCTGCCATCTGGTTTTATTAGCTTTGTTAACAACAGCAAGGGATACTGAAACTGTGATGTTTACAGAACACAGACTGAAGGGATACAAGCATAACCTTGAGAGAGAAGAGCTGGGAACATCATAACATGATAAAACATGTAACAGTTAATTTGCCTTCCCTGTCTCTTCAATCAAGGCATAGCATACATTGGATAACCTGTGCCCACAGACAATCTGCATAAGTAGAAGAGGATAACTGAAGGGAATGAGAAACAGAGCAATGGTTCCCAAGCAGAGGCTCTGGAGTACATTCTTTTGGTGCAACCTCAGCGTGCATATAATGAACACTGCTGCTGAACCACAGGGCATTTTCCCACCCACGCATAAGCTGTGGTTTTACAATTGAGGATACATGTTGAAGCACAACAAGGGATGTTTGTTGATTGACCTAAAAGGAACACACCAAGCTGCTTTTCCTCTTTGTTCCCTTGTCCTAGTTGAAAATGCTAAGATTGTAAAGGATTTCCATGTATGAATTTCCTGTCATTTATGCAAGTTAGAAAGAGGCAAGTATTTCCTACTCCCAAAAGGGAGACACTAGAGCATGCACGTATGTCAGGCAGCAGTGCTGTTGCCTTGAAATGTGAATTTTAATTTCAGTGAGGTTCCTTACATCACGACCTTTCATCTACTTTGCTGATTTTAATGACACTATTATATGAGAAAGTAATCTCTGACAATTATATTACTTGGGGTAACTTTCTAAAACCTTAATGTCTTAACCTTTGTTAGAGTGAGTCATAAAATTAACTGGGTAAGGTCAGCTGAAGTAGACATGGTGCCTGGTGAAAGCTGGTTTTATAAAATCATGGTGTAATTTCTAACTTCTGCTTGTACCTTGAGAAACTATAGTTCCCCCAGAGAAAACCCCTGTGAATTCAACTAAAAAGATAAGCCATATAAGTACGATATCTTTAATGGTTAGCATTTGAAGAGAAGGTTTAATATTCTTTTGTTAATTTATGAAATTATTTCTTTCATGGAAAATTGGCAGTAAAAAAAATACAGTGCCTGAAATTTATTTTTTGTTATCAACATATAGGAAAACTTTTGAAACTTCCTTTGGTATTTTGATTTCCCACTTCCTCATATTTGCCTCCAGCTCTGATCCTATCTGTAGCAGTGGCTTCCACACAAATTCACTGACATTACCATTGCAGTCACAAAGACCTTCCATCCTGCCCATCCTTTACTTACCCCCAGACTATTGTTCTGTCATCTTCCTCTAACTGAGATTTGAGCCCAATGCTTTTTCCTTGCAGTATTGTCCTTTGAAGTCCTGCTTGGTTCATTGGTGAGAGTTTTTTCCCCACCCATATTTCTTGGCAAGTTAGTAACCCATGTCTGCTGGCTTAGCTTCCTAGACTGGTCTGTTTTTTCATGTAGTATTGCCGACCCGTAGCACTTACTGCTTTGAAGATCAATTTGAAGTAGAAATTATTTGTAATGAGTAAATTATTTTTTTCCATTAGAGAATGTATGCTTGTGTGAACATTCAATTTTCTCTGTACCTACGCTGCATTATCCCCTGAAGAAACTTCTCCTGGAAAGGAAGCAGCAGTCCTGAGTTCGTGGCTAGCTGAGGGATCTAGACAGCTTGATTGATCCATCAGGCTGGGCTTTTGGAAAGTGGATCAGAGTGAAAAGGGGCCCTGGGGATATAGTGAGTAGGAGGGAAAGGAGAAGTGAGCTATCACAAAAACTTTAAATTGCTTTACAAGAGTGTAGCCACAGAGATCACACTCAGATTAGAGGCACTACACCCCTTTACCAGTCTCAGCTCAGGAGCATATGATGATTTTGATGCAGTGTAGTAGGTGTATAACTAACAGGTATTTTCTGTTCCTCAAGAAATTACCCCCTCAAACTGGAACAAAAGTTAAAATTTTGAAATCTCCTACCAAGTGGCATTTTGGGGAGAGAAAAAGTCAACTGAAACGTGAAATACCTTTCTGAATTAAATAGGATTACTAAATGCAAAAATTTAAGCAGGCTGTTTAGAAGTGGTTGGAAAGTTTGCACTTTACCTCGCCATGTCTGGTATGGGACACAACACACAGAGGAAAAAGAGATTATATCCTGTGGTCAGGGCTTTCCAATTTGGGAGCCAGCACTGTCATACTCAGTCTATCACACTCCTTTCCTTCCTCCATTTCCCTTCTTTCCCAAACAAGCAACAGTATAATTATCTTTTCAATTCTAGTTTCTAGTAGGGAGGATAGTTCTTTCATGTATTGCCACTGTGCTGTCTGGAAGCTGCTGAAGTGGAGAGTTCTGATTCTGTCTTCCCTTTGACCCCTATCTCTTCCCAAGCTGAGGACTATATCCCTACAAAAAATATAGGAACAATCATGTCTTGCCCACTAAATCTGGTGACTCCTGGTATAATTCAGATCAGAATTAATTCCTTTATGCTTCAAATGATAATGCAGCAATTGAGAAGTTAAATAATATTGTAGACTAAAAGTAGTATTTCTTACATTGAGCCAGAAGACTTAATGCAGAATAATAAATCTCAATAAACAAAATTACATGTTCTTTGTTTCCCTGTTGTCAGCCCTTTTCATTACCATTACTGAGGAAGCAGCTCTGGTGCTTTCAATGCAGACTCTAGCAGATAATTGAAGTTACCCCTGAAATGGAGCTGAGAGAAGGTAACATGTGGCTATGTCTACATTAGCAGGTAGTGTGCCCTGAAAGGACCTTATTTTGTAGACTGGGACAGCTGATGCTTTTCATCTTGTGGACTGGACACCCATAAGCAGTTTGAGTGCAGCAACTGTGTCCATGCAAGGCATTTTCTCTTTCAGTTACATCTATACTCATCCCTTCATATGAACACAAAGCGCAGTGAGCAAGCAGGCTTCTCATCTAAACCAAAACAGCACCAAAGTTATATCCCATGTATTGCCTCGGCAGATCTGGTTCACGCTGTCTAAGGAATGTTTCATCACCTCCAGGGTGTTTTGCAGACAGCTGAGGTCACTCACAGCCCAGGCTTCTATTGAAAGGACTGATGTCATCTCCTGCCATGGCCCCTTTCTCCTGTTTGTGCAGCTTTGGCCAAGTAAACTGGACCACTTTTTAAAAATGGTTAATTTTCAGCTGTGTTAGTTCATTGCTCCAGGTTATTATGTAACCACTTGGGAAAGACTTATGAAGGTACCAAGTGAAGAGCAATTGAGGAGGGTGGAACTGCTTGCCTTTTTCTTTTTTTTTGGTCAGTAAATGAGGCTTCAGTTGTCTTCAATTACTTGTGAAACTATTCCCTAAGTAGCCATCCACATGATGGCTCCTAAAATAAACAGAAACGCCCAGTAGTTATTTTTATTGCTGATTTTATTCAGCGAGCACTAGGGTTGAAAGATTTATTAAACAGAGTAAACCTCATAGATTTTACATGCTATTTGGACAGTTTCATCTTTCCCTAAACTCTGCAGGCACACAATAAAAGAAATATGTAACTTGAACCTTTCCCAAGAGAATTTTTGATCGCGCCAATAGTAAAAAAAAAAAAAAAAAAATCTCTTGAGTAGGATTTCTCTTTTGCTTTTCTCCTGCTCTTCAATTTAATTTTTTTTGGCCAAAAGTGGTAATTTACAGTCACAGAGAGTCTAAACAAGGCACTTTCTAGGAATATAGTGAATTCTATTGATTAGAACCCAAATAACAAATTGTTCGTTTGGAAACATTACTTCTCACACTTTAAGCATACAATAAAGGCAGTTGAAAAAATTTCTTCCTATTCAATTAGCCTGTGGTGTAATAGATTAATCTCATCTACTCGACTATTGCAACTGTTAAATTCTAGCAAGCTCAAAATCGCCTTTCCACGGCTACTTAGTTGTTTCTAATGCATTGAAATACCTTTTGCAGTGAAAATCTGAACTGGTGGTTCAAGGACTAAATTTTTTTAAATGACAAAGAAAAGTTTATTTAGACTTTTTTTTTATTTGTTTGCTCTCTTAAATATGGTAAAGAAGTATGTTTGTGGAAAGACAGAGAGGCAATTCTAATCATAGGAAAGACAGGAAATCTCAAATTGATTTTATTCCCTGGAGTAATATCTGGTGAACAATGGAAAACTCTGATGTTATCATCTCAAGGCATTTTATTATTATTGTATGACCTTGTACTATGTAGCACTTTATTTACATAACTAAAAACCTCGGACAAAATACTCTCTGTGAGCCAGGAAAATACTGATTTCTAAGTGAAAATCTGCTGTTTGGCTCATTTTCATATTCTCCTTCTATCTCCTAATTACTTAAATATGTTGAAAAGCAAAAGAAAAAATCCAGTTGAATACAGCAATAATGTGCCATGACTCCCTTTTAAGGAAAAAAACGAGAAAAAATTAGTATTAAGATGTCTTAGCAAGTCCCTCTGCATTAAGTGCATTGCTATTTGACTTAAAAAAAAAAATATATATATAAATGAATGGCAACAAATTGTAAATTCAGTATCTCAGATTTTTTAACAATACGGCTTGCACAGCTAATGTAAAAATTTGTAGTTTCTCTGGGGAGATGAGTAACAAAAATCCATACGTTAGAAATACTGCATCCACAGCGAAACCCCGCTGTGTTAAAAGTAACTGGAGGACATGACAGTCTCTGCTCTGCTGCTGCCCATGCCAGTGGAGGCCTCGGGTAGTGGGGGGCATCGATCCCAAATGGCACTGGCAGCTTTCACAGGCAACAGGCCTGCCTTGGCGGAAGCCCCATCTCCTGCCCCATTGTCATGCTGCTGCTGCTGTTGCTGAAGCATGCCCAAAAATTGCCATACAATGCCTTGTAGGAAGGCTGGTTTTCATACATGGCATGGTATGGTCAAATTTACTGTAAATTTGCTTTCAAAGTAAACTAAAAAGGTAGCTTAGGGTCAGGATTTATTTAGTGTTTCAAAATAACATGGTATAAAAAAGAGAGCTTTATGATAGACAGAAAATAGTCTATTTTCAGGACATAGAAAGAAAAACTGGGGGGTTTTTTCCCCTTTAATTTAGAGACTTTTTGTGTGAATTCACCTCAGGTGAACAGATGTAGTATATTCATGGTTACCTCATGAAAAGTTCTGAAATCACATATTCCTTCGACAATGCATTTTTACATCCCGAGCTGTCTCTACATTTCTCCAATTATTGCTCTGATAATTTTTTCTCTTTATTTTGCTTAAATTTAACAACACTCTGACAGCTAAGCTTAGTGAAATCAGGGTGAAATCTAAAGAACTGGATTTAATTAATCAGTTTTAATTCGTACTTTCAGTTATTTGTCTACATTTCTGCATATGTATACTGTAACCAATGCTTGCCTCCCATCCACCTGAGACGTACCAACTTGCTTTTGATCACCTACAAATCAAAGCTGTTTACTATATACACATATTAAGTCATAAATACTCCAGTATTTAACGTGGCCCTTGATATAGGGCCACGTTATGTGTAGGGCTTTTGCATGTGACAAAGTCTGCAAAAATGAAACTAGTTTGGGGAAATTAGTTCAAATTTTGCCTACACACGAAGAACCAGTTTGTTAGGCAGTCCTTTATTAATTTAGTGATGCAGTTTCAGCAATGGGGGCAATATCCCCAGGAATTTCCCTGACAAAGGGTCCCCCAGAATCAGGAAGATTATCCAATTACAGTTTAAAAGAAATGGACAGCAAGGATGACTTATTTAAGGTAGAAGTCTCTCAGATTCCCTTTCCCTAGGAAAAGAGAAGTATGAGAGTGAGTGTGTGTGAGAGAGTGAGTACTAGAACTGAATTTTTCTTACAAGGTTACTGGGAAGATTCATATATGTCCCAAAGTTTTGTGGTGAATGGAGCCAAAGTCTGTGTTTCTGAGTTTGGAATCCACTTGCTTTCCTTAATTTCTTCTTTTTTTTTTCTACTTTTCTCTCTCTTTTGTTATGTACAAGCCCCATAATTATATGAAAAACACTGATTCTTATGGAGTTTTCTTAGATTTACATCTGTTAATAAAAAGAGGCTAGTGATTTAAAAGCCTTGGGGCAATACCACCGAAGAATAGAAGATTGCTGTTAATCCTGGATTGAGTCAGGGGAGTGGCAGATGGCTGGTTCTGAAGGGAACAAAAGAGAGGTTATAGAAAACAATTACCTCAGAAATCCTAGCCAGAGCAGGATCATCAGGAGCTACCAGTTCTTCCTAGCTCTATCTAGATGGCAGGAGTTGTTCACTGGAAGAGCTGCATTATCATCCCTGGAAGGAGAACTGCATGACCACCCATTCTCATTCCACATCCGTCAAGGGTGTTGGGATCCAGAGTTGTCAGGGAGAGTGTACCATTGATTCATAAGAGCTGGAGATTGACCCCCTGCTACCACCACTCCTCTCTATGACCCACCCTGAAGCATGGCTGGGAAAATCTTTCCATTTAATCCTTACAGCTTCAGATCTGACCTTCTGCTTCAGCCAGTGTGTCTGTAAGTCAGAGGGACTGGACCATGTTCCAGGCACCCTGGCCTTGGTACATATGGGCTTGGTACACACTCGAGGCCCCTGGAACAGCTCTTACTGCCTTGCTGTCTAAAATTTCCTTCAGAATGGTTATTTTTCCTTGTCTTCTGGGAAAATGTGTTGATTCAGCACAGGATGAGTTGCTCTTTCTTCTGTCCTTGTGTGTTGTTTTTCTTAGTCTTGCAAGCTGCAGAGGGGCATTTAAAGAGCTTTTCCTGATCTATGGAACGCAGTGAAACTCATGCAGGGCAGACTGCAGGGACCAAAGCCTCAGACACCACAGCCTCACTCTGGCAGCAATTCATCTTCTATACCAGTGCCGCTGGTGCAGAACTGCTGACACAGACAACCACATTGTCCAGAAGGCTTGTGAAGGCCATAAGCAAATCAAAAAGTTGAGAAATCAGGGACCCAGATTAACCTTGAGGAGTTACCACACAACAGCTAACTGGTTGTAAATCTACACGGATATTTAAATTGGAACTATTTGTCTATTGCTGCAGTTTATTAAAGAAAACCTCAAACAACCATCTCCACCTCTCAATAGGTAGCTTCTTGTGTGATTTTAGCTTAATCTTAAACTCTCATTTCAAGTTATGCTGCAGTGAATTGCTGTGAAAAACATCACTTCTGTAACACTACAAAAATTTGAACTGAGCATAAACTCAAATGTACACTTGAAGTTTGCAAGGAGCTGGGAGTTCATGATGTAAACTTTTAAGGATGTAGTTTAACCTGTAACTACAACAGGGAAACAAACACATTCCATATTCAAATAACTGGAAAGGAAGGCACTGAATTCAACTTCCGCTTGCAGCACTTGCAATTCTATATTATTTTTCCTGTTTAAAACCTACACAGTAATACAAATATTATTTTATTAACAGATGAAAAAACCCAGTTGCAACTAAACTTCCTCAGCAGTAGCTGCATTCAGCAGAAATATCTACATAAAGGAATCAATCACAAAAACTTAAAAGTCCAGGAAGCTTCTAGCCCAAGGGAGTAAAAAAGCACTACTGGCAGCAGCAAGGAATCAGCAAAGGGTAGAGGCTGAGAAGTTACAACTCAAAATTTTACAGTAATGTTCTGGATTCTTTTACAATTGAAACAGTGGATGTATTTTTCTGTCTCAGTGATGTTTATGTTCTGATTTATTCATGACACTTTCTTACTATTTGTTCTCTTTTTCTGTTCAGTCAGACTAGGCCTCCCCTACCCCTTCTCATTCTACACACACTCACTTCTGTTCACCTGCTATTTCCTTTGATCTGTAGCTTTCTCTGTAATAACCAGCATTTTCAGTTAAATAATTTGGATGGTTAAAGCATGGATTCATGATATTGTATTATTCCTTTGTACTTCTGTCCACTATCTCTCCTATCTATTAGTACACTGTCAGAATGTGGAAGCAAAATTTTGTGCCCAAATTGCCAGACTTAGGATGCTACAAGTCATTAGCAATGATATATTATATTCCTTCTAATGTGCCTTCTGCCTTGTAAATAAAGATAATATTATTTGAATCCTAATTGACTGCACCATTTTTTACAAACAGATCTAGGACACAACAGAGCTCCTGTGCGCATTGAAGATGGGGTTGTTCATCCCTCCTTAGTACACCAGGCAAGTCCGAGGCTGCATCAAAAGTTCTCAGTCACAATCCCAGGAGGTGTTCAAGAAACGACTGGACATGGCACTTAGTGCTGTCGTGTAGCTGACATGGTGGTGTTCTGTCAAGGGTTGGACCCGATGAACTCAGAGGCCTTTTCCAACCTAAATGATTCTGTGATTCAATGCCCTTGTCTTAGGAGAGCAGCCCATGAGACAGCAGAGCTGCATGAAATGAGTGTGACAGAGCCAGTCCTTTGGACAGTGTCATACTGGGAGAGATTGCCATGAGAGAAAGAATTCTAAGCACAAAATTCCTAATACTGGGTAAAAAGAAAATGTGTACATGTTTTTGTATGCAGAGAATAAATTTTAAATGCAAATGTAGGTTTTGAATGCAGAGCTGCTATAACAAGATAACCCCAACACAATTACAAAAAAAAAAAGAATGACTTGTCATTCTGTAATGGCTATTGAAGATTGATAATAGCCACATTAAATTTGAGACTCCGCTGGAAATTTGAATCTCTGCCAGAAGGACATGATGATGGTCAGAATTTTAAAATAATTTTTAATCTCAGTCATGTGTGAACAGGATTGGACTTCTGATCCACTTCAGTCTACCAGATGTAACTCTGAAGTAATGGATTAAGAGAAATGGGGGAGAAGCACAATTTTTCCAAAACGCCCATGTGGAGGTCCTACTTTAAAGTATCCTTGAAAACATTATTTTGGAATAGCTCTGGGGAATTTCCAAATGTGGATAAGCCATAAATATTTGTGGAATGATGGCCTTCACCTTGTTCTAATAATCTATCAAAGCCAAAATATTTTTTCCTGCAATATTTAGTAGCTTTTAGATAACATTCCCAGGACCCAATACTGAAAGACATCAACTTGCATGGCTTATTATTTTTTTTCTTACTGTCTACATAACAACTAATTTTTCATTCAGAAAGGAAATTGCTAACCCAATTGATGTAGATGAATAAGTTAACGCTCACTTCCAAATTATTGACTTTGTAAAGGAAGACAATTAGATATTATTTTCCCCCAAGTTTTATTTGGCTTTCAATCGGGATCTATTAATTCTGCGATATCAACTAGGAAAAAAACCATTATCTTTCATTTGCTTTTTTTTAAAAAGGTTCTTATACATGAAGATTTACCATAGAAATTGGTTGTACATGGAGAGTACCTCTGGCATTTGGAGAAATAATGAGCCTTGGCTTCTTATGCCTTTGTAAATTGTGCATCTGAAAAATAATGTATTATGGTAGTGGAGTCACCGTCTCTGCAGATGTTTGAGGAAAGACTGGATGTGGCCCTTAGTGCCATGGTCTAGTTGACATGGTGTGTTCAGTCACAGGCTGGACTCGATGATCTCAGAGTGTCTTTCCCAACCTAATTGATTCTGTGATTCTGTGATCTTCCATTGAATCTAAGCTGTAATAATATCCCTGCCTCTGACATTTGCACTTTGGGAGGAGTGATCTCATGTTTTAAGTTTTCCCTCAGCATTAGCTGTCTCCTGTACTTACCTGGCTCACTTCAGCAATTCATAAAAACTTCCTGCTTGTTGACAGGCCTGTCAAATACTCAGAAACTGGCTAATGATTTCCAAACCTTACTGTTGAAATCATGCTCTATTAAAGTCTTGTTTGCCAAAGACACAAGGGCTTTTTTGTGATGTTTACAAGCCCTGTCCCAAGGATTGTTCCTGGTAGGGTGTTGAAACCAGCCCTACTACGATACTCCGTATTTGTAAAGAACACGTTCAAAATTACTTACTTCGTACTGATCATCGTTGTCATCCTCCTTCGATGTCAATTCCTTAAGCGATGAATGCAAAAGGACTTTGTATGATATCATGCCTTAATGGGCTAATCTCAAAAACTGAAGCTATTTTGCCCCATTTGAATGTCATGCATACAACTGAGCACTGACAGATCTGCCAGAGAACACCCAAACAACTCTACTTTTTAACAGAATCAGCGGGTCACAGAATTGTGAGTTGGAAGGCACCTCTGGAGATCATCCAGTCCAACCCCCCTGCCAAGGCAGGATCTCCTCGAGCAGGTGACACAGGGATGCATCCAGGTGGGTTTTGAATGTCTCCGGAGAGGGAGACTCCATGACCTCCCTGGGCAGCCACTTCCAGTGCTCTGCTACCCTCAATGGAGAGAAGTTCTTCCTCATGTTGAGGTGAAACTCCTTGTGTTTTAGTTTATAGCTAACCATGCGGGGGTTTATGTGTGTGGTTTTATTTGTGTGGGGTTGTTGTTGTTTTTCTTTTGTTTTAGGGTTATTTTGGTGCTTTTTTATAACTGCTTTGTTTTTTTTTTTAATTTTGGTCTGATTTTTTGGTGCCTTTTTTTTGTTTTGTTTTTGTTTTGTTTTTGTTTTGGGGTGATTTCTTTGGCGCTTTTGTTGTTGGTTTTGGAGGTTTTTTGTTTTGGGTTTTTGTGTTTATTTATTTTTTTTTAAATAAAACCGACAGAATTTTTTTTATGAGGGGAGGTTTCGGGGTGCCAAACCAGCTTCCCGGTTCCAGGGATAACTCCGGGACCTCCCACGGCTCCGCGCCCGCCCCCCTACCTCCCCACCTCGGACCGCACCAAGTCCCTGCGCGGGGGGGGAGAGGGAGATCACAGCCCTCCCCACCTCGGCCACCGTCGCCTCTCCCGGCTCGGCCCGGCCCCGCCCCTTCGGTCAATCACATGAGCGGGCGCGGGGGCCGCCGGGAGCGGGCGCTCCCCGAGGGGCTCGGCCGAGGCGCAACATGGCGGCGCTCGGCGGGCGCTGAGTGGGGCCGGGGCGGGACCCGCGCACAGGCAGCGCCGCGGGAAGCAGGGAGGGCAGCCGGAGAAACGAGCAGAAAGGTGGCGGGGCCGTCTCGGGCGGCACCGGGCGGTGGCGATGGCCCAGTGCGTGCAGTCGGTGCAGGAGTTCATCCAGGACTCGTTTGTGCCCTTGGTGGCCGCGCTGTGCAGCGAGGAGGCGGAGCGGCTCACCCGCAGGAACAACCTCAGCTTCGCCGAGCTGGTGAGGCCCTTCTGCCGCCTCACCTCAGAAGGTCGGTGCCGGGAGCGGAGCGGGTTGTTTACACGGGGCGGGGGAGGCGGTGCCGCTCCCTTCCTCCCTTCCGCCCGCGGCCTCTGGGGGGTCCTGCCGGGGCTGTACCCGCCGGGGCGAGACACCCCTACCCCGGGGAGTGAGTCACCCCTTCCCCGGAGGGAGATACCCCTTCCCGGGGCCCCTGGCGGCGGCCGGCCGGCTGTCACCTGGAGCTGGGACAGGCTTTGCGTTTGCCGGGGTTGCCGCAGGTGACAGCTCTTAAGACCGCTTAGTTTCATTCGGTCTGCGGAAACCGGGAAGTTGGGCTTCTCCTGGAGACATCATACGGCGGAAGAGGAAGGTGTCTGTAAATCCATCTCTTCCAGACGAATTTTTGTCTTTCCTTGAAACCACTTTGCTGTTACCTGGCTGGCACTTGTACCCGACTCTTACTATGGATCTTACTGGATTTCACACTTCTGCTACCTAGATGTTGAAAGTGTGGTTAGTCCTTCACAAACGTTGTCATTTCAGTCTTTCTCTCACCTGTAGATTTATCCTATATACTTTTTTTTGGGGTGACGTTTCTCTGAGTAGGACGTGCATAGAGAAGGTGGGAGTTGAGCTGGTCATGTGGCAGCCTTGAAATGACCACGTGAAGTCTAGCAGAACTGGAAATTGACCACTGGAGGGAAACCGTAGTGTGCTGTAATGCTTTAACTTACTATCTGGAATTGTTTGTTTTTTTTTTAATTTAACTAACCTATGTGTTTCAAGCTGTTGCTCATCGAAATAGTATGCAGGACAGCAATTTGAATAGAACTCTTTGTCAGGATAATAATGCAGTGACATTTGTCAGATTTGGTATCTCAGACTTCAGCCTCTGCATGTCATGTGCTGAAGAAACAATGCAAGAAAATGGAACTTGTATTGTCTCTTGAGTTAGATTTTTGCATTTCTCTTAAAAAAAAATGACATGAACTTAAAAGCTACTCTGTGTTAAAAATCTCTTAATTCTGTGGTAAGTCTTAGTAACCTATTAAGATTTGTTTATAAATGTTTATCATTTTTTTAGCAACACTCATGAGCTATGTGATAATGCAGCAGAGATAAAAATAATAAATGCAGACGCTTGCATCCTTAGAGTTCCAAGTTAATTATCTCTTTAGGTTCTTTGGTGAAAGGCTCTCAAAATGCATCTAGCAAACCAAACCAGGCAGACTATTAAAAATGAAGCATTCACTTTGAAAAATACTTAATTCTTGTGTTGCTTAGTTGCAACTGTTTTTGTTCCAATTGTTTTGACAGTTAAGGAGCTCGAAAACCTCAGTTATCCTCAGGTTACCTGCGTAAAGCTTGGGACAGAGAATTTTGTTGCTGTACTACTTTGTGACAGGCCACAGGCCTGACTCTAGTTCTTCTTCTTTGTGACTTCCTCTTCTGGCTTCATGAAAAAAATGTTACTGCATGCTGTCTGTAACTTCTTGTGGTGGAAACCAGCATGCATGAGGGTAAGGAAAGCCATAGTAGGTATTTTCTTCAGGCAGAAGAGTAGTTTGGTGGAATAAAATTTCTAATGAGTTTGTGCAATGGTAAGTGATTTCTTGAGCTCCAGAATTGGTGGAAGTCTACGACAGGGGAACATGCTTGTTGGAATCTGCACAAACACTTTTGCATAGCAACACTGTTAACTGTACCAAGAGCAAAACACTGAAAACATAGGATATGTTTTTAAATTTCTCTACTTTAATAGGTTTGACCAGAATTAGCAGTAAAATTTTTCCATGGTGCTTTTCATGTCAAATTCAGAGGAAGAGGCATGATTAATGATCTGCTCATAGTACAGCAGAATGTGTGTACATGCCATGCCTCCACAACTGTGTGTTTCACTGCAAATGATTGTTATTATCATCATCATATATGATTGTGATATTATTGTGATAACTATTCTGTGAGGAGTGATAGCCATAAACTAAAACACAAGAAACTCCACCTCAACATGAGGAAGAACTTTACATTGAGGGTGGCAGAGCACTGGAAGCAGCTGCCCAGGGAGGTCATGGAGTCTCCCTCTCTGGAGACATTCAAAACCTATCTGGATGTGTTCCTATGTCACCTGCTCCAGGTGACCCTGTCTTGGCGGGGGGGGCGGGACAGGATGATCTCCAGCGTTCCCTTCCA
Organism: Neopelma chrysocephalum; assembly: GCF_003984885.1. NCBI lineage: Eukaryota > Metazoa > Chordata > Aves > Passeriformes > Pipridae > Neopelma > Neopelma chrysocephalum. The sequence continues at coordinate 20,687,150 of NW_020897689.1, forward strand.
ACCCTAACTATTCTGTGATTCTGTTTTGGCATCTTAATTTGTCAGCATTTCTGTATTTTCCTAAGGGAGTGTGAAATGCTGTCCTTTTTAAATTAATACTCTCATCTTTACTTAGTAGCTATTTCATTGAATTTGTAACATAAAATTGGGTTTATTAGCATTTCTTCTCTTTTGGCAATAAGCTGTCCCTTGTATTTGTGCAAAACTTTAAAGTACATGCATTGCTTCCTGAACTCTTCTGTAATTTGATAAGCTCAGACATGGGTTTGCTATTGCATTTTTAGAGTCCTGTCATAATAGATATTTTTGTCTGAAATTTAGGATTTACATGGTTTATGAACCTGTGTAAGGCTTCATGCTCATCAGTGTTCTTACTTAGAGAAGCAGTGCAGTTATGGAATTAATCTCCCGATTTATGTGCAGAACAGTTCTGATACACAGGAACTAAGCTGAGCTGTCTACTCTGCATATATCAGTCATCCTACATGTGTTAACAGAGATGGGAAGGCCGAAAATGCTGCTTTATTCTTCAGGTAGTGTAAAACCACACACTGCTTGAGGTAGCTCAATCCAAGGAGGCCAGATTATATCTAATTTCAAGTAGAACCACACAAAGATACATAGTGTAGATCTAGGGGGCCGCCCTCTGCACTAATCATTATTTAATCTACTCATCAACTTTGGCCTGTCAGTGACTTGCTGATGTTGGTGAAGCTGAAAATACCCTTGCAATATAGCAAATTGTGATGGTAGGAAATGCTGAGCACAGATTCAGAGTGGTCTGTCCTATAATTTTTAGCTTCTTGACTTCTCTAGGTAAGTTGCTTTTTGTTATTGAAATGGTTAAAAAAGTGAGAGGAACAGCTTTACAGTTCTGGTGAGTCTTGACTTTAGAGGAAAGTGAAACCAAAACCCTCCCCAAACTTTCAATTTCCTTTGATAAAGGAAATAAAAGTATATTGAGGATTTTATACCTACGTATTTATTCTCAAAGTGTCAGTCTTTCTTAACTATTGCATTTGTTATAACAATCGATGCCTAATTTAATGAATATATATATTGTATAGGTAGGTTTTCTTTAGAATAGCATCCTGTTTTTAAGAGTCTTTAAAAATACTATATGAACTAATGCTGTCTTGGTGGGAGGGAGAATTACAGTGTACACTTCAACTAGCAAGTGATGAAGGAGATTTCATGGATATGCTGTGTTTTTTTGAGCTTAGTTTGATGTTAGGAATTCCTTGTTTGTGAGTATTTTAGTCAGCATCTGGCGATTTTGAACTTCTGTTGAGAAAGATACTGTTGTAATATTATATGTGACTACTTGCACTTCTGGTAAAGTGCTTTCTGAAATGTTCTCCTAAACACTTGAAAGAAATGTCTAACACTAGAAATTTTTTTTTATTGGGCGTTAAGACAAGTGCTTTATGGGATTCCAGCTATGTCCGTTATTTCAGTCCTTAGCGTTGCACATATGCCAAAAATGTCATCTGTGTTCTGTATGGAAATGTGTTTGCTCTTCATTATTATGGCTGTTATATTTTAGGATAGGCATCAAGGATGAGTTGCTGTGTTACAGCTTCACTGGTGAAGGCAAACTAGTTTCATGGTTATTTGTCTCTTCCACTTCCTTTACTTTTGATATTTTCAGTAATCATGCGGCAGAAGGGCTGATAATTTACCTATGTGATAAGATGAAAAAAAACCAACCCAAAACAACTCTTTCAGCTTTCTGTTAGAAATGCTGAACTGGACAAATTAAGTTTAGACAGCACAATTGCCCTCCCCTGTGTTGATATGTAGCCTGAAACTTAGAGCTGAAAAAAACCCACAAATTTTTAGGTTGCTTGGGTAGGACCAATTTTCTAAACTGCTTTACTGTGTTTTCCCATGAGCTTCAGTGCTGGGTAAAGGTTGGGAGTGCATATGCGATTGAGGAGGGTAGAACTATACTAGTTAAGATTTCAACTGCGCCAGAAATCTGCTTCAACACTTACGATGGGTTGTAAACACATGTAGTGTGATTTGGTTTGGGCTGCTTAGTTTTTACTTTTGAAAAGGCTTGTGGAAATGGTGTGGTATGCTCTCCAGGCTGGAGGGGATTGAAGACTCAGTTTCAGACTTTCATGGTATGAATTGTGTGATCAGTTGAAAGATGAGAAGAATGAGAATTTTCCCTTTATGTGCACTGCCTTTTATATACTATGCAGGGATTTGTGAAAATAAAATACAAAAGAGTTAGTTGAGGGCTGTACTATGGGGCATGTGGTAGCACCAGTTGGCTTAGGCAGCCATAGTCAGTGTGTCCTGCCTGAACTTACAAAACTGGCTTGATTGGTGGTGGTTGTGGTTTGAAATAGGGGAAAATTACATGAAAAATCAGAGCAGGCCCAGAATTGTAATGAGTGTTGAAAATGTCATGAATACTTTTTTAAAAACAGATGGCTTGAGGGAGCAAGTTTCACAAAGAATCTAAAAAGGATGTTGTAGTATTAAAAATCATAGAGTGGTTTAAAGGAACCTTAAAGAACATCTAGTTCCAAACCCCCTGCAATGGGCCAACCCCTCTGCCACAAGAAGGGACTCTAGACCAGCTTGCTCAAAGCCCTACCCAGCCTGGCCTTGAACACTTCAGGGATGCGGCTTTGACAGCTTCTCTGGGCAACCTGTTCCAGTGCCTCACCACCCTCAGAGTAAAGAATTTCTTCCCAATATCTGATCTAAACCAACCCTCTTGCAGTTTTAAGCTATTCCCCCTTGTCTTGTCAGTAAATGCCTGCTTACCTCTCCAGCTCTTGCCAGTCACATTTAGGAACTGTAAGGCTTCTATGAGGTCTCCCTGGAGCCTCTTCTTCTCCAGGAGAAACAATCCTAACTCTCTCAGCCCGTCTTCATAGGATATGTTCATTTTGGATGAAAGAATATATGCTATCCCTGTCAGATTTCTTAAATGCTATTTATTGTGTATGGGGTTTTCTTGGAAACTGGTGATTCCTCAAAATGTGAGATGTGTGAAATCCATATGTGGTTCCTATAAGCTTTCTGTGAAAGTTCAGTATGTTCCACATAGAAGGGCATGCAGCAGTGTAGGGTGTGCATTTTGAGTACTTTGTTAGTTGTAGTGGATATTCTTACAAGCTAAAATCCTATGCTATGTTTTAATCAGTTTGTCTAGATAAGCCTAATGTTGAACATGAACTGATTTTGCTGTTACTACCTTCCCCCACTTCATTTTTGATAGTCAAATATTATGGACTGTGATCTAAAATTGGTGATGGAGAAGTTTAGTGAAGTAATCTTTAAGGGAAAACTTTGTTGTAAAAAGACTGCTTCATGACAACTATTTTAACTGTCTGTTATGTTGTACTTCTCAACAAAGCATTTTCTTTTTCTTTTTTAGTTCACATGAGAGATCCTAATAATCAACTTCACATAATTAAAAATTTGAAGATTGCTGTCAACAACATCGTTACTCACCCACCTCAGCCTGGTGCCATTCGGAAACTTCTGAATGATGTTGTGTCTGTCAGTCAGCCTGCTGAAGGATTAGTAGCTAATGTGATAACAGCTGGAGATTATGATCTCAACATTAGTGGTATGTAATGATATTGTATTTTTCGTAACTTGAACTGGAATTTACTGTAAGGTTTCTAACCTTGATTTCAGCTTCATGGCATGTATTAAAATTACTCAGAGATGCTTAGGTTTGAGTCATTGTTCTTACTGTACCTGTAGATTTATCAAATAGTTTTGGGTTTATATGATGCTTAAAGCATGGTTGAACTTAGTTAATAACTTTAATATTTCCTAATGTTGTAATTCTTCCGAACTTGTGTTAAATCATTATTTTCAAGTAGAAATTAGTCATGCTTTGGTTGTCTTATTTTCTTGTTACAAAACAGATTGTAACAAGACTTGTTACACTTGGCTGAATGAATATCAGCACTTATTTATAATGTTGGTACTAATGTACATCTTTATGTTGAAGTTACATGGCTTCTTCTATTTTTGTTTTTACTTATTGCATGGAGTTCATAAAGTTGTCACAAAAAGATTTTGAGGAAAGGTATATGATTCCTTGTCTTGCTTTTTTTCTCCTCATGAAACTCAGTGCTTCATATTGCACTGTCAAAATGACTAGAATATTCTAAAAATGTTCTTTTTTTCAGATCTCCAAGTGATGAGGTATTGTGAATAATACTAAATGAGACCTGATCTTGGGAGCTGAGAAGATTAAACTCCTCCCAATTAAGACCCTAATCCGTTAAAGCCTTTGAGTACAGACTTAGTTCAAAGCATGTATGCATTGCCCTATTTAAACATCTATAATTTATTGTATTGAAAGTTCAATCTGCAGTGAAGAATTTGTCTCTGCTATAGCAAGAGGCTGATAAAACCTCAGAGGATTAGTAACTGATGTTGTTGTAGTACATTGATGTGTGGGTTTTTTTTTCTTTCTGCTGAGGATGGAAAAATGGTACACTTGTTTCAGTTTCTGTGCCCTTGTTTATCTGTCAAATGGTGAATTGACTTTTTTTGTGAAGTTTTTTTGAAGAAAAGTTTGCTTCAGTTCTAGAGATTTGAAGACCCAAAGAAAGCAGAATGATTTCAGTAAATAGACTTTTCCATAAGATTTCTAATGATCTCAGTTTAGAAGTCAGGTATTGAAGAAGGAGAAAAAAATAGTGGCTATATTAAGTTATGCTTTGTAGTTTATTTTTCATGTTTGCTGCTGGAGCATCAGATGTACAAATGGTCATATTTGACTATTTTCTGTCTTAGTGATTAGGTTCTCATTTCCATTTAGACTGACTATATGCTTATTTGATGGCAGGAGAGATGTATAAGATGTTTAAGATCATACAGAAGGACAAAATCATGTAGCAGCTTTGTAGTATCCCATTTTAGGAGTTTAGCACAAAGCACTGGCAGCGTTCTTGGTGAAGAAACTCGTGTCCTATTACATTGCAGGAGAATGTGAGGAACTTGGCAACCCTTGCTTGCCAAGTAGGGTTCCGTTTCTGCTTAGAAAACTAAAAGTATTTACTAAGGAACTTTTTTTTTCCAACTTTCTTAGAGCATTTTGTTGAAACCAATGGAAGCAGTCATTCCTGAAACCAAAACATAGTTATTTGACACAAAATGTGAAATAGTCTAATCAGTTCTTTAATTTGTTCTTTTTTTTTTTTTTTCCTTTGGGAGTGGGGGTGATGTGTGTGCATTAGTTTTCTAGTATAGCAATATTAAATATTTCCCTAATCTTTAAAATTATGATCAAGTGCAGTCTGCTTTGAAGAAAGACACAAATGTTTAAGAAGCTGAGGTATGAGTGTTTCTGGCACTGGGATCATGATCCTGCTCTCTTTTCAGAAAAGTTCTGGAACTGCTGTGGTGTATTGATTTAATTGTTTGTAATCCTTCTTTGTTAGAATTGTTGTTTAATAGTCTCATAGTTCCATAATCTTGTACTGATAGACTTGGTTGAATGCTGAAAGGTTACTTATGTTCAGCCACCCCTGCTTCTTCCATGTACTTGTGCATGTAGAAAGTGAGGAAAAACGATTCCACTAAAGACTTAAAATATGTCAGAGAAAAAAACATTTTTGCAGCTGGATCAGTTCCCTGGCTATGTTTTTTCAGGGCTGCATGATGTTAATGCTGGCATGAAGCAATGCAGGAATATGATGGAGAGGAGGGAAATAATATCAAGATAAAACTTAAATCTTTGCTATATTATAGAATTTCCATTTTTGTTCAAGCCTCGAATTGGGGCTGAACTAGAAATTAATATTGATTTCCATGAAAGTACACTGTCAAATGTTGAGGAACCTGAAATAGTAAAGATTAAGGTTAGCAAATGTCTTCAGTGCCCCTGATGGGCCTGCATGCTATCGATTTTTCTACTTCACGCTACCAGAGTGTAAAAGCCAATAGTGTGTTTGCACCTGACCCTTTTTAGTATAATAATATCATGTTTTTTCTATCAGATCGCTCAGTTAAAGCTAGTGTTCCTTGGTACAGTAATTGGAAAGAGACACTGATGGAACTGAACACATCCACGTTTTATTCAGGTATTTTTTGTGGTTGGTGCCGATTTGCCAGATTGCCCTTTACTCCTTTTTCATGTGCCCCATCCACCTTTCCTTACCATCTGCTATAACTGTTTAGCACTTTTCTTGGCGTAGATGTGTGTTCCTCCATTTTTCCCCCTAAATGAAAAATTGCTGGTGATGGTTGTTTTAATTTTCTTTTAGTCACATTTCTACTCTTGTTAATCAAAATCATTTGGTCTTTCCTTGCAGTCAGTAACGGTGGTGGTGGTGGGAAATTTACCTCATGCTGTAAAAGTACTGGATTGTTTGATCCCATGGAACTGTATACTGTTAATATGCTGTATTTCAAATGAACTTTCTGCTTCTCTACAGAACTTCCTTCTCAGAGGAAAGTAACACTTTTTGAATTGGAACTCAAGTGCTGACTGTACTTAGAGCACATATTGACATCCTTTCTGGAGTATGACTCTTAAAAGAAAAAAAGCTTTCTAATACATTTTCACCTAGTTTATAAGACTTATTGCTACCAAACCATTTGGTTACTGACCTCTCAGCTCACAGTGAGGCTGTTGTGGTCTATAAGAGCCAGATTTTTATGGTTTTTTTCAGTATTAGATTTTAACAAAGTTTATGCTTTTGGTTAGTAATAGCTATCCTTTCAGTAGTGTTTGTTTAGATGCTGCTAAGTGCCTAAAGAATACAAAACTTTGTGAAGTAGACTTCTCATTCTTAAGCTGTTATGTACAAACATTACTTACCACTTTTTTTTCTTAACAACTTCTGAACACATTAGCACGTTTGCATAAACTTCAGTTCTGCTTGTGTAGCATACTGTAAAACATATTACTGGAAAAATGCAAAACATAGGTCTGGGTACCTACATGACACAGTGTTGGTATGCACTGCTGTAGTGTCTTATGAATTTTTTTCAAATACTGCCTTTGTTTTGAATATGGTGTGTGTTTATTATTTTAAGTATCTACTATAAATTATTATAGCCCTGTAAATGTTTGAGTGAATCCTGTTAATGTATGTTGTGGTTGTGTAGAGGGAATCCAGCTGCCTTTGAGGTCACTTCCAAAGTTCTTAATAGGCCTAAGGAGAAAGGGGGGCAAGGGGGAACCACCTCACAAAACAAAGTTGTACTTCTCTGTTTGTAACCGTGTCAGATTTTTTAAAGAGCTGTGATTAAGCAGCAAAACAGAAGTGAAGATTTGAAAACAGCACTTGAAACTACAGTGCAGTTGAAAATTCTGCCTTAGGTTGTTTAACGTTGTTTGCCATGAACCTGAGTTAGTGCAAACCTTGTTATACTTGTGAAAAATATGTATATGAATCACTTTCTCATGGTTTGTTTTTAATAACAAGCTGTGTTTTCATTAATTTAAATAGTTGGCATATTTACATGTAGGACTAAGTAAAGCCAAGAGCTTTTTTATACCCTAGGTGAGTGCTCAGAGAGCAGCTTCTAGAAAGGCTATAATCAAAAACTAGAAGTTTGTCTCCTATTGGTCTTTTTTATGTGAGATGTGCTGACTGCTAGACTGAGTTCAGTTATGAAGCATGACTATCTGACTTCTGTGTGGCTGCAGCTGATCTAAGATGGCTTGACAATGTAGGATTAAACAAAATGCATTAACTTAGTGCACTAGAAGATAATTCCAACATAAAAATGAACCTGCTTCCTAAAGTCAGTTTAAGAAATCAAGGTGGTAGTTTGTTTATTTTCTTTTTTCCCTGTGGGGAGGGATGCATGAGAGGTTTACAAAACACTAGAAATTCTTGTGAGAGTTAAATAAGGCAATGTGGGTTTTTGGGGCCATATACAGAAAATAAATATGTTCAGGATTTCTTGTTAATGCTTTTTTCCCCTGTACTAGTTACTGTTTTCTAGTTTGCTAGTTGCTATCACTCTAGGTTAGTTGACACTGGATTCCAGTTACTTCACTGTGAAATCAGGTTATTGGAAGTGAATTGATTTTGCTCTGGGGTCCACCTAAGGGAAGGAGTTGGAGAATTGAGATGGCCTAAAACAGGCTTGAAAGAAGAAATAATAATTCATTGCTTGACTGATAGTTGGAGCGGGAAGAAATGGACAAAGTTCACGTGTTTTTTGATGTCCCACACATCCTTGGTTTCCCTTGATTTGCTACTCTTAGGAAAATGAAATCCCTATTGTAAAAGAGGATTTGAACGTGGCAGGTTAAAATTATGAGGCATTAATGGCACAACTCAGGTCCCAGGTTTTATCTTCTTGGGTCTTTGCTTTGCCAGCTGACAGCTGAGCTGTTTCTTTTAGCAAAGCATAGGGAAGGGCCTGCTGACAAGCCAAGTCGCAACACTTAACAAAGACTTCAGACAAACAGGCAGGATAGAATTTTGGTAATCTTTAGCTCCTCTGCATACTCAAAAATTTGGTCAATTCTTGCATCCCTAGCCCATCAAATTCAGTGACTGTTAGAGCAATTTTTTGTTTTCTTTCTTTCCCAAGTGTGTGTGTGTTTAAAGGGGTGGTAAAGAGTAGGTAGTTTAACAACTGAATAGAGGTGAGCCTATAGTGTTGAGGAATTCGGTGCTTACCATGCTATTCAGTTTCACAGGATTTGATTTAAAGTGTTACTGTTTCTCCTACTTGTGTGTATTTCAGATGCTTTCTCCTTGGACTGTTCCCCCTTCTTTCCCTGCCATGCAAACTTTGTCAAGAGTTTGCAAGCTTCACTTTTAGGTGTAGTCTTTCATATTTCCTTTTCATAAGTGAGTATGCAGAAGTTTCACTGAATAGTCTAATTTGTCCTGTTTTCTTGTGTATTGCAGCTACTACTCCTTGGTTTGAGTCTTACAGAGAGTGCTTTCTTCAGTCCATGCCTGCATCAGATCACGAATTCTTAAACCACTATGTTGCATGTATCCTTTGAGTGTTACAGACTGCTCCAGTGGAGGCTGTTTCAAAGTGTAATATAGGAGACACTGAAGTTTTGCAGTAACTCTTTTGCAATTATGTTTTGAACCCTATATCTTTTTTCAATATGTCTGACTACACAGGCTAGTTTCATAAGGGTGTCAGGTTTTTCTTTGTGGTTATTATTTGGCTGGAGGCTTTTTGGGCTGTTTGTATTGTTTGTTTGTTTGTTTGTTTTCCCCCTTCTCCACACACTTTTTTGTGTCAAAGTGAACTCAAAGCCAGTAACCTGTAAACTAAACTTTGTCACTCTAAAACATTTTCTGCTGTCACCGTTTAGGAATCTGTTGACTGTCGCTTATCTACAACAGAGATTTGTGTATTTGGGATGCACCTGCTGCTTTTTATAGCTTTTTTTTAAAGCAGATGGAGAGGATATCTTGGAAAATTGGTGAACTTTGAGCTATTTTGGAAAAGAAGTATAGAAAGATGCCTGAATGCTTTCATTTTTTTTTTTTTACCGAAACTTAGGCCGGATTTGCTTTTCTACAGGGAAAATAAAAATACTCACTGTTTCATGGTGTAGCCATTGATCAGCTTTACAGTAATTATAATGCTGCAGGCTTCATAATACCTACTCTGTTCCTAACTGTTTAGTGTACATTATCATTTTAGTATGGTGGAAAGGTATGGCCATTAGCTATTTGAGTAGAATTAACTTCACAAAATATTGATTCTGACCTTTGACTTCTGAATTCTAGTAGCATTTAAAATACAACTTTGCTTTCTGGCTTCTCTGAATTAATGTCTTTGGATTTGGTGAATAGATGTAGCAGAGCAGGATATTCCTTATTAATGATTATGTAGTTGCAGTGAGGTAAAAATCTGAACACTTCTGCTTTTTACTCAGAATGTGTTGCTGTGTTTATGAATAGTGGTCGTTACTGTTGCTCAGGTAGTAACCTAAAGTCTCAGCTCTCTGTGGAAGTTGAAAGCTAAAGTCCAGTGAGGATGAATTTTAGTTACATGTTTCCTATATGAACATTTGGTCTCTATCTCAAATCTTAGATAAGCTGTTATGTATCGGCTTAAACTTGGATTCAGCGTCAGAATCGGAGCACATTCCTGTTGCATTGTGTTACAGCTGTTAGTTAACTGATTGCTTAAATGATGTTTTTTATTGAGACTGAGGCCAAATTCTAGTTGCATGTACTTCTGTGATAGTGTGTTTTACAGGTTTAAGTATTGTACTCATGTATTTTATTTTATATCCTTCCTGTTTTGTTATATGATCAATGGTTGTCCCTGTGTTCCCTTGGTATGTCCTTAATGATGAATTCAGGTATGCTCGTAGTTTCCTCTAGTGAACCAGAGCCTGTGGAGCAGTTTCTGAAGCTGTCTCAAGAGCAACATCGGATTCAGCATAGTAGTGAATACTCATATCCCAAGTGGTTTATACCAAACACGCTCAAATACTACGTGTTACTGCATGATGTAAGCACAGGAGAAGAACAAAGGTGGGTCTTCTGCCTTCAGTGAATTTACAGATGAACTCTTTGAAATTTTTGTGTTGATAAATTCTGTTGAGATCAGACATACAGTAGGATGCCTTTACCAGTATGCTGTTATCAAGGCAGATTTCCTTAAGTATTATTTTTAGGTCTACTTCTTGTGTTTACATTATATGAAAAGAATCAGCTTTTGAGGTAGATGCTTTCTTTGCTAGCTTGCTGAACTAATTCTCAAAATATTCTCAATTTTACTTTTCCATAAAGGACTGCTTTAAAAATGGGAGAATTTTTCTTTTAATTACTATGGATAATAGTCTAAAATAACTTGTTGCAGTAAATGAAGTTAGTCTGATATCAACACAGAGTAAACGTTTTACTTTTTCAGAGCTGACTCCATTTATGAAGAGATGAAGCAGAGGTATGGAACTCAGGGTTGCTATTTGCTGAAAATAAATTCTCGGGTGTCTAACAGAGGAACAGATGAACAGATACCAGATCCTTGGAGTCAATACCTTCAGAAAAATTCTATCCAGAACCAGGTACTATAGTATTCTAAAAACAGTTTATTAAGTGCATATGAAAGCCCATTTTAGTTGTGTTAAAGTTTTACCTTAGTCTTATGTATGTATTTCTACAGAATGGACTTCTGACATAGCTGTGACTTTTTGTGAGGCCATAAGATGAATCCTCTCTAAGAACTATACTCTAGGCTGCTGTCAGTAGGACAGTTGACAGAAAGGAGCACTGAAATACTAGACTGTCTGAAATAGACTGACAAGAGGAAGTAACCTCAGAAATGTCCTATTTGTAGAACTCTACTTTCTACTTACTTACATCTTCTTCACTCTTTGGTTTTTATTTTCTAGGTCTTCTGTACTTCACTAAATAGTGTGGGTGTGTTGCTTTGTGGGACTATGTGTGGTTTTTCTTTCGGTCCAGTCTGGTCTGTCATCTGCTAAGATTGCAAGTGTTAGTGTGTTCTTGAGTTCAAGTTTGCTTTTGATTGGGCTGCAGTTATAACTACATCTGATTAAAAGGTTGGTTTGTGAAAGCATAGTTCTTCCCCAAATCTGGGTGGCACTGGAAAGTCAAAGCATTTCATATTCTATAAGCTAAGAGAACCAATAAGTTATGTTCCATTATAAACTGATCAGATCTTTTTTCTGTCCTCTATCAACTCTGTCAACTGTGCAACATAGATTTTTTTTTTTTAATTAACATGTGAGAACTTGTTCAGGAACTACTTTAGGGAATATATTTTTGCTGCCGTAGGCATTGCTGCGTAAGAGCTGGAGTTGCTTGCTTTGGTTGACAGGGATGCTAATTGAGCAAGTGAGAAGGTACTTGCTTAATTTGGTGAATATAACTTTCATCTTTAGGACAGTTTCTTAAAGCCTCAGAAACTACTTAGAGAAATTAATATATATGAACACACATGTTTTTGTAATAATTCAGTTAGCTGTTATTGAAGCTGACAAGTACTGTTTACTGACTTTTGTATGTAATCTAGTAGTCTTAAAATTCTGACTTTTTTCCCCCTTTTCTGGCAGGATTGCTATGAAGATTATACTGCTGTTTCAAGCAAGAATACTGATCACTTGATATCAGATGGCTTAGACAGTGAAATTAAAGGTATTTTTGTAACTTTATCAAAACATTGATGTTACAGAATTTACGCAACTGTCTCCTGTTAGACAGTAATCACTTAGGTGATTTGTTAGGGAATTCAAAGGAATAGTTTTCTAAATGCTTTGTGTCCACCAAATAAAATGCTGTGGTACTGAGCTACTGGAGAGATGGCAATTGGTAGATGTATCCTTAATGAGGTGGCTAATGATGTATTGGGCTCATATTTTGTAAGATAAAGTATATTCTCTGCAAACTCTGACAGCTAGTAAAAAGTAAGATAGGATTAAATGGTCAATTTTCATAATAATAAGTTTTGGGTTGTGTGCTCTGATATAACTTGGAAGCTGAGCTTCTGGAGGGTTTTTTGTCTTTGTTTTTGGTATTAAGACTGTAAATGTCAGAGTAGTGACTTAGTTTGTAAGTTGTTTGGAAGCACTTGCCTTGCAACTCAGCTTGTGGATGGGAGAGGATAGTAGATGAAATTGAGTGCAAATTTAATGCATGACCTTTTTCAAAGAAATTTTTAAGGTAGCTGTGTAGGATTCAGATGAGGAGCATCATGAAATAGGAAAGAAGTGAGGTACCCTGCATTGTCTGGCCTGCCTCCCAGATCCTTCATACCTGACTTGAGAGGCATGCTGAGACCTCTGTATGCAGGAGAACCTGCAGTTGCCTATAAAAGCATCTTTCTAGGGCCTGCAGCCCAGATGTCGTCTGTGAGCTGCTGACTGAACTTTACATACCCAGCTTTATATTTCATGAGTAAAATCCATTAAAGATGTGCTTTCACAGCTCAGCTTTGCTCAGTGTCAGATAGGGCAAGTTGATTTTCTTATAGAGAAGAGAAATAATGAATGTGACAACTGTTTAAGTCTTAGAGTGAAGCGGTTTCTCAGCCTGGTTTGGATAGCTAAATGCAATAATGGTGAGCAGCCCTTCTCACTGAACTGAGAGGACTTTGTAGGAGATTGTTTTATGTCATGATTGCTTGGAAAATGAGATTTTTTTTTTTTTTAACCATAAAACGTAAGCAGAAGAAAGTGAATGGACCCAATGGCACTATTGTAGTAATTGCTGCATTTCCAACTTTTCTTGAATGTTTTACTTTGATTTTAATGTTTTTTGTAGTTTTCCTTTAATGTTGTTGATATTAGGCAGCATACTTGAGGATTTTTTGCACTGTAGTTGAGAGCCAAAACCATACATATTTAGCCATGTTTTAGTTCTTGAGATTCCCTGAACTTTCTGAAGAATTTGAGGAGTGATGCAATACTTGGGTAGCACTCTGCTGCTATCTGCTCAGCATTGATCTGTAGTGCAGAATAATTGGTGAATAGCTTTCCTTAACAGAGTTCTGAGTAAGGCTTTGAAGGTGGTTAATAAAAATGACCTTTAAAACCCAAAATGTTTAAGTAACTTCATACTTATGGGGGTTTTGGTTTCAATTTTTCAATAGATGGCCTGTCAAATAACTTTAAGACTCACCCCCTTCAACTGGATCATCCCAGTGGCAGTTTGGATAGTGCAGATTACACGAAGGCTGCTGCATCGTTGCAGGACTCAAAGAAGTCAAATTCTGGAACACCTCATGGTGCTTGTTTAACACTCACAGATCACGATCGAATTAGGCAGTTCATACAGGAATTTACATTCCGGGGACTTCTGCCACACATAGAGAAGACAATTCGGCAACTTAATGATCAGGTCAGTTTACCCTTAAAAACACTTGGTGCCATAATAAGGAAAAACGGTTGGGCATAACTCCAGATATCCAAAAATCTGTTTTGACAGTATTACTTCCTTTGGCGTCTAATGATTCAATGGTCTGTCTGAAAACTAAGAAGATTAAAGAGAAATAGCTGAAGTTATAATTTTTGCTCAATTTGTCTTTTTTAAAAAAAACAAAACTAGTTTGTATCAACAGCTTCATTGCAAGGTGGCTTCTTGGTGAAAGTCTGTCTGAACTGTTATCAGGGAAATCTGTCCTTGCCCCTGAAATCTTTATATTCTATGCTTTTGAAGGATTCTGGCACAGGGAACAAAATGGACTTTTTGTGTTTTAGCATCAGAATACACAACTAAATTTAAGAAATGTATTTTATCAATAATCATCTGCAAAGAAAGCTGCATACTTCAGTTGCTATTGACAGAGGAGAAATGCATGGACACCCTGAATCATGCAGCTGTGTTGATCTCATCATTTTTTGCAGCTGAATATATTTCCCTCAAACTTGGATTTTTTGGAAGTGTGATAGTTAATATCATGCACCTGTTTAATCAAGCACATGCATTACAGTTATTTTGATCACAGTGAAGTCCTTTGTTTTACAGGTGTTTCACTTTCATATACTCTTAAATAGCTGCAGAGATGGATTGACTTACCTTAGTATAATCAAATTACTGTATTTAACATTAAGACTTGGATCCAAATATCAGTCTGTTATCTGAGCTCTGTATTTTGATTGAATTGTCTATTCAAGTTATAGTTTTAAGTATGAGGGATTTTGATACTAAGTATCGTGTCCAGTAAGGAACATTCACTCCCTGAATTGACTTTTGGGAGTTTGTGTATGCAGACCATGTTTACACTTGAAAAGTTTTATGAAGAAGCATTTAAAAAAGTGCAAACATAAAGTGTAGCAAACAGCCTTGCCCTTAGGAATGCAGTGATAGATTCCTAATCATGGTAAGAAGAGTGAGTTGTTACAATTTTTTTAAAATTGTATTTCAAAAGATATATAGTTTGCCTTAGATCTTGGGAATGGTAATTTCCTGTGGAAATTTCCTTGTTAGTGGAAATTACCTAAAAGAAAAAAAGTTGTGTAACCTTGCTTGCAGGTATGACTTGTACCCTTGACACTTGAAATTGATGTTCACAATGTGGTAATGCTTCATGTGGATGGTGACGGGGAGAAGATTCTCTCATGTAATATGCATTTAGTCTAGATTTTAGGTTGGACTAACACTCAAAATTAGATATTCCGTTAGATTTCAGATAGATACATTGAATGTTTCAGTTCTTAAGATGATGTCTGCAGTTTACAACAAGTATAGTGAACCTCAGCTGTCTGAAATAAATATATGAAATGCAACTTCTATCTTGGTGTCAGTGATTATTGTAGAGGAGCGTGCTCCTAGTGATTTTACTGTTTTTATTTATTTCTGTTTTATTAGAAACAATTTAGGAAGCTTGTTTTTTTATATTAGCTTAACTTAATTATGTCTTGCAACGTAGTGCTCTAATTCAGTGGTTTTTTGCAGTTAATATCCAGGAAAGGCTTGAGTCGATCACTGTTTTCTGCTACTAAAAAATGGTTTAGCGGCAGCAAGGTTCCAGAGAAAAGTATAAACGAACTGAAGAACACTTCTGGTTTGCTGTGAGTAACCTGAGTACTTATTTTGAGATCTAAAGTAGAAGTGTACCTTTTTTCTGGGGGGGAAGGGAAAACCTGTGTTTATTTGATGGTGTTCTGCAAAGTGAACTAAATCAGCAGACTTTAAGGAGAAATGAAAAGTACTATACCTTGTGCAGTTTTTTACCTTAAAGCATAGTTTTTTAGTGGATTTATTTCTTTCAAGAGAAATGGGGAGAAATAACAGCTTGTAATCAGGTGAGCAAGTTTTTTCCTTCTCATACTGCTCTGCTTAGCTCAATTAGTTAATTTTAGTGAGCAATTTCAGTGATAGTTGCATGCTTTATTCAGTATTTTTTATTTCTTGGCTAAGTGGAGTGCTTGCTTTGCTTGTTACTGGAACAGTGGATCTTGTTAATCAGAAAGTAGGGTGTGAAACCAAAGTACATGTGGCAGAAAGGAAGCAGCTTCACTTGTCTTAGCTGTTTTTTGGGTAAGGCTGAAGCAATGCGGTTTTTATTCCTACTTTGCGAATAGATATTAAGATGAGAAAGGATGGCTTTCTAGAGCATATCTTGCTCTGTTGATGGAAATGACAACTTTAAATATTTGTGTTTATAGATATCCACCAGAAGCACCAGAGCTTCAGATCCGGAAAATGGCAGACTTGTGCTTTTTGGTGCAACACTATGAACTTGCATATAGCTGTTACCACACAGCAAAGAAAGACTTCTTGAATGATCAGGCAATGCTTTATGCAGCTGGAGCACTGGTTGGTATTTCACATAACATAAACATTCTGTGAACCTTTTCTAATAATTTCTAATATTTGTCTGAAGGTAACAAAATGCAATCTCTCCCCTCTCCCTCCAAATTTATAAGGATCTTCCCAAATTTACTGCATATATTTAGCAAATTCTAAAGTGGTTTAAAATCTTATTTTCTGCCGTTACGTGAAGGGAATAAAGTTGTGAATAAAAATTGAAGTTAATTCTTAAAATGTGAAATATGGAAAGGTGGAAACCTGGAATGCAACCTCCAGAAAAATGAATCTTTAGACTAACAACTCAAAGCCAGATGTAATATAGTCTTATAGAATCTCTTTTAGACTTTGACCAAATAGTTATTTGCCAAAAAGTCAAAGACTAGGTCACTATGAATATGGTATTGTACCTATTTTAGGGGGACTTGAAACTTGAGGGGTGTTGTTTGAGTATGTCACTACTGAATTTCACTGTGAACACATATTATTTCCTCCTGAGATTAAAGAAATTGAGTTGATAAAATAATTTTCAACAAGATAAATGCGACTACTGGGAAGAAATAATAAGCTCATTTTAACAGTTTTCGGAAGCTATGTTTTGTAGACCTTTAGTCTGGTTAACTTGACAAAATTTGAAACTGTACTTCGTAGAGCTATAGAAGCATTCTTATACACTGTCCCATCTTGATGTAATACTTTTACATGATTGTATGTTTTTATACTACGCAGTTACTTTGCATTTGGATAATCCGAAAAGTTATTTTAACTTCCTAATGAATTTTTTGCAACCTACTAGTCTTAGTCTTTGCTTTCTGCAGAGGAAAGAAGTAAAATTTCAGAGTGCATGTTTACTAGAGCTTCCTTGGAAGCTGATAATGTGATTTCCTTTAAGCAAAAGTTGGAAGACTACTTATCTTAAATACACGGCCGTGCTACTTTATCAGAAAGATTGTTCCTGCAATAGGAAATTATCTTTTGGATTTGTAAAGCAATACTGACTCAATGCTTCTGCATAATTTTGGGGGTACTATCAATTGCAGACACTTCTGTGTGTAACTCCTGCTGCTGTCTGGCTAATTACAAGGACAGCCATAAAGAGACTATTGTATTAAACCTTTCATCAGGTACAATGTGTTGAATACGCTTCTGTGTGCCAGTAGCTGATTAGATGATCTTGAACTAGTAGCTGTTGCAACGTGTTCTTTTGACGTTTACAATTTGTTGAAAAAACTGCAGTGACAGTACTGAATTTCTCTTGTAGGAAATGGCAGCAGTATCAGCTTTTCTTCAGCCGGGGGCTCCTAGACCATATCCTGCTCATTATATGGAAACAGCAATTCAGACCTATCGAGATATCTGCAAGTATGTGGGTAACTTTTGTACTGATCCAATGAAAGTTGAAAGACCTGGTGGCTTAACTTTCTTCCCCTGCACAGTCATAGTGCCAGATGACATCACAGAATGATGGTAACTTTTAAAAGTGTGCGGTACATTAGGATAATATAGGATGGCATGAAAGGAGATCTGTGCTCTTCTTGAGAGGGCTTTATTAAACTTATATATTGAATTCACGTGGTAGACTTTGGTAGTGGGGTGGCTGCAGGGAAGGTTTCTGTGAAAAAACAGCTGAAGCTGCCCTTGTGTCAGAGTCACTTTTCACACAGCTCCAAAAGAGACCTGCTGCTGCCCAAAGCTGAGCCTGTTGGCAATGCTGGTGTTGCCTCTGAAATAATATATTTAGGAAAGGGTAAAAATAGCTGTGCAGCATCTGTGAGAAAGGAGTGAGAAAATGAGAGAAACAGCCCTGCAGACATCAAGGGGTCTTGAGAGGAAGGTGGTGTTTCCCTGCAGTCTGTGGTGAAGACCATGATGAAGCAGATTTTCCACCTGCAGCCCATGGAGGTCGCAATGCCAGAGCAGGTGTATGTACCCTGAAGGTGGCTGTAGTCTGTACAGAGCCTATGCCACAGCAGATTTCTGGCAGGAACTGTGGCCTGTGGGGAAACAACAGTGGAACAGTTAGTTCCTGAAGGACTGTACACTGCAGAAAGGATTCATGCTGGAGCAATTCTTGAACTGTATCTGTGGGAGGGACCCCACACTGTAGCAGGGGAAGAAGATGCGGAGGAAGAAGCATCAGGGGAGAAATGTTATGAAGTGACCATAACTTCTTTTTTCCGTCCCTCTGCCCTGCTTGGGGGAGGAGGAGGTAGAAGAGCTGGGAGTGAAGTTGAGCCTGGAAAAGGAGTTGTCAGGGGAAAGTGTTTTAGTTCTCTTTTTATTTATCAATATCCTATTCTGTTATTGACAATAAATTAACTTAATCTTCCCCCAAACCAAATCTGGTTTGCCTATAACAGAGGCAGAGAGATCACTCACCAGTTACAATCTCAGCACATGAGGTTTTTAACCTAATCTCCCCCTGTTTTGCTGAGCTGGAGGTGTGATAGAAAAGCTTGGTGGGCACCTGGTACCCAGCGAAGTCAACCCAGTACAATGTGCCTCTAGCTGTTGGACTTCTTGTTTATCAGATCACTTTAGTTGGTATTTTTATAAACACATTACTGTCCTCAAAAGTGCTCTCTAGCTTTGACTTTCAGAAAGTTGCTTTTATGGTAGGATATGACACTTATTGTGTCAATCTATATGTGGTTGTTTGGCAGGGAATGAACTTTCGGATATTTTACTGAAAGAAGGATGGGCAACAGAACCTCAGTCTGTCTATGGAGAAAATTAGTAAGATTTGAAGTGAAAAATTTTCTATGGTTTATTTTGATAAATATTAATACATGTATGTTTTTACTTTAGGAACATGGTTCTGGCTGAACGCTGTGTACTGCTTAGTGCTGAAATCTTAAAAAGTCAAAGCAAATATTCAGAGGCAGCTGCTCTTCTGATTCGTTTAACCAGTGAGGTAAAACTTGGTAGATTTTTCCACTCCTGCCCTCTCCCTATTTGTTTTCTTACCCAAGCACTTCTAGGTTATGTTCTGATTCTTGTCCTACAATATTTTCTAGACAAAGGTAGCAAATGAGCAGGTATAGAGCATGAAGTGAAGAAAACTGTTTACACTGTAAGTGAAGGAACTAGTACAGTTATTCTTTTTCTTTCTAGTCAAATTACTTGTTTGACTTCTTTAACCATGCTAAATGTGTTATCTTTGGCTTTATAACTAATTTTCTTTGACATCTGCTTAGCTCTTGGATAGTGTACTTCCAGTTTAAGAACTCGTGTGTTAGAAGTATTAGCATGACTTGCCAGAGCCATAGTGGATACTCTTCTATATATAATCAAAAGTTCTTTATAGTTTAAGTAAGGCATAGCTCAGCTGTTTTGAACCATTAGAATCTTATTGCATAAGTGGAAGCTGTGATATTAATTGGTGGAAATTAAGCATGGAATTAGCTTCTAACCTAGAAATTGTCTTGCTTGGAAAAGAGCGAAACAAAATGTAATGCCAGTAATAGTATGACATTTCCTTTGTAGCTTAGAGGAAAGTCTAACTGGCAGTTAGTTCTGACTTTATGGCTAGCTGCACCATATGTGATGCCTCTGAGACTTTTCTGGGATAGATTGAGCATGGAATAAATGTTCTGTAGCTTCATTCTTGTCCTTTCAACTGAAGTTTGCTACCAACATTTATGAGAGCAGAATATTTAAGCAAAGAATTTTAATACTATTGGCTCTGCACAATCATTTTACAACTTAAAAGTACACGTAGTATGCCTGTGGTGCCTTTTTGTAGTTGCAAGGAAAATCTTCATAGGATACTATATAGGTGTCCCACTATATTTGTGGTCCAGACACTTACTTGGACGTCACTGATAGCATAGAATTCAACTGTGGTAAAATCGAGTAGATCTGTTCTGAGGAGTTAAAACAATATAGCTGTGTCGTGGCAGGAGAAGAGAATGGGGAAATAACAAGAAATTGTACTTCATTAAGAAATGATCCAGGTTCTTGTGATACAAATTCACCAAATTCCATTGCTCCCTTTATTTTTCCTTCATCCTTTTAGAGGTCTTACTTTTTATTTCTAGCCTTAATATCTGCAGGGGGAGGGAGGGGAAAAAGTAGCAGAGTGCTTCAGAGGTAATGCTATGTTAGAAACTGTAGCCTGAGTAACTGCAAAAGCAGAAAATAGTTCTTTGTCACTCATACTGAAACAGGCTTGTATATAAATCTCTCCACTCGAAAAAAATAGGAACGTGATGGTATTGAACATTAGACGTATATCAGCGAAAAATACTTCTAATCTTATTTTTTTTTTATGCTCACGTGTGCATATAATGTTTTTATATAAAAGAATCTTCAACCTCACAGTACTATTGCACTTACTGTCCCCCTTGGCATTAAAACAAGGCCACTGTTATTTTTGTTTGTATTCAACTCTGAGGTCTAATTCTTCTTTTTCTTTTTAAATAGGATTCAGATCTTCGCAGTGCACTCCTGTTGGAGCAGGCAGCCCATTGCTTTATAAACATGAAAAGTCCCATGGTTAGAAAGTTTGCATTTCATATGATATTGGCTGGCCACAGGTTCAGTAAAGCAGGCCAGGTAAGTAATGTCTTTCCACGTGGATAATATGCCCAGTATTTGATACTTGAAAAACATGTTGAATATGTCATTAGTCTGGAAAAAGATGCTTGCCTTGTGTCAGCAGTATTTAGGTCTTTGATCATCTGAAAATGACTTCTGCATTGATCAGCTTAGCCTTTTACTTCTGTATTTGAAGTAATGCTGAAGATCATGGACTTGACACTTAAATGATGTGTCATTTCTGGGTCTCATTTTGTACACAGCAAAATACAAGACTTTTTATTTGAGTAAAAGAGTATTTTTACTCTTGAGATAAGAGTGAATTACAGGAGTTAAGTGTTTGTTAAACTTTATTTATTAGAATAATAGCAAAATTTAGTTATCTGTTTTTCCTGGTGCCTTAAATATACATGCGTCTTATTGGAGAGGCAGATATGTGAGCATATACAAGACAAGTGTCTCTTTGTGGCTGCCTAGGCTTTAGCAGTAATTAAACCAATACACATCAGATTGTTTTTACTTCCATTCGCTTTCCTTTGCAGGCAGCTCTCTCTAACTGCAGTAAATAAACTCATAGTCTGTTGGACAGAACGTATGTACTTTCTTTCTGCCTCAGTTGTGGGATGCACTCTCTAAAGATAGCTTGTGCTTGATTCCTGCTGAGGTTGTTATTGCAAAAGAATACAGGAGAACACAGGCATCAAAATTCTGTTTGAAACAAAGCCCTATGGCCTTGAGGTTTTTTTTTCTCCCACTCTACTCAATCTCAGTTTCATTGTCCTGGTAAGGACCAAAGAAAGTATTGTTGTATACTTGGCTTCTGTGATGTGAAGAATAGTAGGAATTCTTCCTCTCTTTCTTGGTTTTCTTCATGTAGTAGTTTCCCTGTCTTGTTATGGCAGTACAGTACAGTACTGACAGCTATTGATCAGAGTTTTTTGCCTGGAAAAGTGTATGCATTTTTGTAAGTTTTTACTTCATGTGACGGCTCTCTTGTTGTGTCTGGTGTTTGTAGGAACTCTGGTTTCCAAGAAATGCTTTTTCAGTGTTACAGGAAATGTAGGTGTTTTTTTTTTTTTCTTTTTCATAGCCTTAGAGGCACCAAAATATAAAATACTACTGAAGAGACGTCAGCCAGGCTGCTTAACTGCATTCTGTAATAACTTATTTTAAAGTTATTAGTATGTGCTGATGTTAAGGATTTACTGTTTGTACTTTGCTGTCATCACCATACCAATTTGAACATATCTTAAATTTTTTTTCCTGTTACTGCTGTAAATAAGGGACTGCTGTTCCCATTTTTCAGAAGCTGAGACTTATCTATACAATGAATGTCTGTGCAGCTGTTCAATACCTAGATTTGGGATTGAGTGCTCAGGTCATGATGTATGTACAGGAAAGGAACTATGGAGCTGATTGGGAATGGAACATCTATTTCCCAATGGCTCATATGATGGGTAACTTTTCTTGTATGTTCTGTAGGGCTGTGTTTAGTTATTTTACTTGGCATGGATTTTGTCCCAGATATGTCTGCTGAGCAACAGTTGACTTAGAGTGTCACACTGAAAGTTCAGTTACAGAGTGGAATGAGAAGTGTTAAATCTAACTTATGTCCTGAGGCTTGGCAGTAGAGCTCTGTCAGCTTTAGCAGTCAGTACTAGAGTAACACAGCACTGGTTTTGAAAGCAATCTTTTCTTGTTATTTGCTTTTTAAACTTGCTGCCTGTTACCCTTGTCTTTAAAAACATGAACTTAATCTGGAGGCTAGGCTCCATACTGAAAGAATGAACACTTCTGTGCTTAGATTAGCATTGACCAGGTGCTACAAGGTCTAGTTCTGCAAACATTACACTTAGCAGGGGGGGTGGTAAAAACTACAGTAACTTTTCTGACTTACTGTTCAATCTTCATAATGTTATAATTACAATCAGTGGATAATGGGATTATTTGAGAAATTAACTTGTTTTCTCTTACAGAAAAAACACGCCTTACGTTGCTACTGTCAAGCCATGCAGGTTTACAAGGGGAAAGGCTGGTCTCTTGCAGAAGACCATATTAACTTCACTATTGGCCGTCAGTCCTTTACGCTTCGTCAGCTGGACAATGCTGTCTCTGCCTTCAGGCATATTTTGATCAATGACAGTAAACAACCTCCAGCTCAGCAAGGAGCTTTTTTAAGAGAATATCTTTATGTTTATAAGGTAAATTACTTCATTGTCTTTGTTCCTTGAATAATCAGTAATTTTATTAATACTAGTTTTCTACTAAGTCATTAAATGATTTTCTGTCTTACCTGCTGTGTCCCAGGGTTGTTTTTTATCTAGTCGATGTGTTTATTTTTTACATCAGGCTTCAAAAAACCCATGTACACTGCATCTCATATATGTAGTAAGTGTACTTCCACTGATTGGTGTTGGTGTCTGTTATTACAACAGTGTATGTTGTAATGTATGTATTTGTATTAAAATGAAGTCTTCTTTTTAGGGTCACAGCTGAATTCCAGCTTATGATAGTTCAGTAGCTTTTTAGAGGAAGTGGATCTGTTTTGATCAATTTATAATTTTTGAGGCTTTTGATAGTAAATATGTCATAAAGACTAGGTAGTTTTGTCACCCTCCATGTTGCAGTGAATTTTATTCTTTAATACATGTATTTATAGATCGAATGACTCATTGAGTTGGCTGTAAATTCATGAGTGATTCTGGATTGCAATATACCCTATACATTATGGGGTGTTCACTACTGTTATCACCATGCAAATTGCAGCCATGTAGATACTTACTATATTTTAAAGCTTACAAACAGAATTTCTGTGGTGTTCGCTAAGTTATGGTAGACCTTACACAAGCCTGGTGTTTGAGTCTATAGCTCAGCTGTGGTGAGAATCTTGTTTAGTGGTGGTGGGGTAGTGAGTGCAGTTTATCAAATTCTGAGTTAGAGTCAAGCTTTGCATCAAATAAAGCTTGTAATAGCCATGCAACCACAACAGTGATTAGAGTGATGGATTAAAATAATTATTCTCCTTTTTCTGTAAAGATTTCACAAACTGTAAATTCTTACTGAAGGAAAAAAATTGTCCTTCAGACTGTCAAAATAGTTAACGGAAATTATACCATTTTAAAAGTGCTCCCTGTTCAAACATTGAGTGCTTTTAACTTGGCTTCCTTATCATTCAGCCATTGCTAATGTACAGCATGGATCCATGTATTTGCATAATGGCATGACGCTGTTTTTTTTCCTCCTTTGCTCCAGAATGCAACCCAGCTATCGCCTGATGGTCCCTTGCCACAGCTTCCTTTACCATATATTAACAGCTCAGCAACCCGTGTTTTCTTCGGGCACGATCGAAGACCAGCAGAAGGTTAGAAAATCTTATGTTAACAGATTGAAATCCCTCATTTAGGGAACCAAAATATATGCAACACTTGGTGTCATTTAAAAAAATTCTGTCATTATGTAAAACTAATGTGACAGGGTAACTTCTTAAAAAAATATTTCAAAAGAAAAGCTTATACTTGCTAGATGTTTCCAGACTTCTTTTGTAAACACGAAATCCATGTATGTGGTTGTGCTGACTACCACTGTTTTTCATACCTGGAAAGCTTCAATGCAAGTCTGTAATGAACTTCATGAAAGGGATTATTAATGCTTTAGCAAATGCTAGGTGCTAGTGGCAGTGCTAGAAATTAGCTTTACAGTTAACTTGCTCTTGGATTAAACATTTGAAACACTGTGATTCCTGAATGTAAAGAAATTATTACATAAACCATGGCTGGACTGTGGGGCTGTAGTCCATCCTAAAGTAAAAATTATCTGTAACCTGAGTATACCATGTAGCATGCTATAAACTGGGAAGTCCACAATTTCCAAATACAACTATACTCAAATTATTCTCAGTATTGTCTTCCATGTGTGTATTTCAAGTTGTCTTGCAATTCACTGTCTTAAATCAATTGTAACATAAAAGTGGTAGTGACCTAGAACTTAAAATATTTTGAGAATACTTACCAAACCACCAGAGGAGCCCTGTGTTGCAGCTTTTCTTGTCTTCTAAAACTGCCGTACTCCTACTAGGTGAAAAGCAGGCAGCTACGCACGTAAGTCTGGATCAGGAGTATGACTCAGAGTCATCACAACAGTGGAAGGAGCTTGAAGAGCAGGTTGTGTCTGTGATAAATAAAGGAACAATACCTCCAAACTTTCAACCAACACAGTTCTGTTTAAATCGCTACTCAGATAACTCCAAATTTCCGCTTGCTGTGATAGAAGGTAAAGTCAAGATTTTTATGCTTCATTAATAAAGAAATAAAGTGAGTTAGGTAAATTTGTACAGTATTTCCTGTCTTACTGTAGACTTGAACCAACGTTCTTGTGCAAGTTGTTTGCACATGAATGCTGTGAGATAAGTGAACCTTCAGATTGTGATGGGGAAAGCCTGTTGTCATTATTTTCTTGCACTTTTTTAATAGAACCGATAACTGTAGAAGTGTCCTTCCGAAACCCTCTCAAAGTTCCACTTCTTTTGACTGACCTTTCATTGCTGTGGAAGTTTCAACCTAAAGACTTCAATGCAAAGCACGATGGAGAAACAAAAGAGCAGGTAAGGAAAACCTCATTCTTTTTCAACCCAAAGCAAATTGCTACACTTATGGAGTACATATTAAGTATTCAAAATTCTGTAGTATGAAAACATTTAAATGTAAGCATTAAACATTATGGTTTAAGTGTAAATTAAAAAAAATTACAAGATTTCGTTGCATGTGTACTATGTCTGTTTTGAGTCACACTAGACTTGACCAGCAAAAATGAATTGCAGTGTCAATAGATAGATTATCAAATACCTTTTTCTTATTTGAACTAGTGTGCATAGTGAAATGTGTGTTCTGAAAAACTGCTCATATGACATAGGAACATCTTGGTATCTCAGTTAGAAGAAAAATGAAAATGTATTAAAAATGAATGTTTTGAACACTTTAGATGGATAATTTTACTACTGTTTAACTTAATGTTTCAACTGATGCTGCCAAAACCTCTGAAGGACTGTTGTCACATCCATGTTTTAAGGGTTTTAATATGTTCTAATACTGAATATTATAGTAAATTCCTAAATATCTTGTTTTCCTGGCCAAAAGCATTTGGAACATAGTGGTCTCTAAAGGTGCTGTAAGTGCTTGCCAGAGTGATAAACATGGTTTCATATAACTAAGTCTCAAGGCTTACCATACACTTTCCTTTCTGTTCTGTTCTGAACTGCTACTTTAATGATATGATAAATGCTTCTCTGAATATCAGTGAAATTGACTGGGAATGGTTCCAATTTATAGTGCTAAATCTTAAATTTCTCCTAAATAAATGTTTACTGAGCTCTCAAGCTGGTTTTTTAATTCAGAAATCCTGAGAAGCTGGGCATGCAGCACATGCTTGTCCTAACTGTCTGCAGTTTGAAATTTCTATACTTTTTTCCCTTGAACACTTTAGGAAAGGTATTAGAGGTATTATTTACGGCACTTTTTCTGCTTAGGAGTAATAGTATCTAAAAAGCTGTTTCTTCTTCATTTCAGGGAATGTGTGATGAAGATATGGTAGGAACTGAAGCAATAGCAGAATTTTTAATTAATAGTGAGGAGACAAAAGTGGTAAGTACTGTACCTTGTTTTAAAAATGGTCTTTTCAGTGTTGAACTCTAGAGTGGAATTCAGACTTGTTATTATATGAACTTAATGCTAAACTTACAAAAGGCATGACTGATTCAGAAGTTCCATTACTTCATATATCTCATCAGTGTGTATAAGTATCTGAAGGAGGATGTGACAGGACCAGAGGCAGTGGGCACAAGAGGCACCACCTGAACATCAGAAAACACTTGTTTTATTTTTTTAACTGTAATGGTGCGTGAGCAGTTGGCACAGGCTGCCCAGAGAGATTGTGTAGTCTCCAACTTTGGAGATGTTAAAAGCCATTTGGATGAGGTCCTGGGCAGCTGATTCTAGGTTGCCCTGCTTGAGCAGGGAAGTTGGACAAAATAACCTCCAAAGGTCTATTCTACTTGAACCATTTTATGACTCTGCCTCTCTTAAGCACAATAAAAATTAACTTTTAGGATTTTTTTCCTAATGTAATGAGCATTTCTCAGCTGTGACCTGGTTTGGTAAATGCTGTGTATGAAATTTTGAATCCAGTAAGTGATCTGTAGTTATTGATGCAATTACATCTGACACACTTATAAGGTAAATGTAGCTGTGAGTGTGTTTAGCAATTGGACATTTAAATGTAATAATACTTCTTTCTAGTAGCAACAACAACAAAAATTTAACATATCTCCACAGGCAAGACTAAAGCTCTTTCCCCATCAAACAGGGGAGCTACATATTCTGGGAGTCGTTTATAATCTTGGCACTGTTCAAGGTGCTGTGACATTAGATGGAATAGATCCTTCTATTGGATTACAGTCAGGTAAGTGTGTCACTACCTTAAGCTGTGTGTCTCTGGAAGGGGGAGACATGGCTTCTGCAGTAGAACTAAATTCTAGTGTTTGACTATCGTGATGCAAGGCCTTCCATCAGGTAGGGGTGTAGAAATAAGGGAAACAACTGAAATGTGAAAAGAGTGAATTGACATCTCTAGGAATCCCATGAGGAGGGATGCCAGACCCATACTCTATTGCTCTTTTTAAATCTATGGAAATTCTGAAACCAGTAAAAAATCGAAATTTAAATATTCTATTTCTGCCATGTTGAATCTATAACAACTTTCATTGACACTCTTGGCATTCAGTTTTCTTCTGCATCTTTTTGCTTTGTTAACTTTCAACTGCTGTCTAAATTTTACACTGAAGTTCTTTTCATACATTCCCAAATTTAAATTTGGCTGATATAATTTTATTTTTAGCATCTTGACTTGACTTCTCTTTCCTTTGTACTAACATATAAATGGCTTATTAATTGCATGTTACTTGATCTGTTTTTTGAGTCATTCATCTGAAACTGTCTCTTGCAGGGAAAACTTAGTTTTTAGATGAAATGGGGATTAAAACACATTGGAAATTGTCTGAAAGAAATAATGAAGCTTGTTTATCTACAGACTGTAAACCTTTTCAATAAAAAACATTTGGAGAGGTGTCTGTCTGAAGGAAATAACCCTTTAGGTGACTTGCAGCTTAGTGGAAACTGGGAAAGGAAATAAATGCACGATGTCTGCTGCTCCCCGCCCTAGTTGTAGTCAAACTATTGAAGGGCAGAATTAGTCCACAACAGTGGATGACTGGCTGTTTGAATTTGCAGTAACCATGTCTGATGTGTGACAGTAAGCTTCGAGTAGTTCTTTGTCAGTGATGCTGCTTAAACAATGAGCACTGCATGTGCCAAATAATAGAAAAATCAAAATTACTTTTGAGATTGGGTAGGGAGCTTTGGATCACTTCTCAGAAGAAAAGCTGAGTTACAAAAAAAAAAAATCAAATGTTTTAAAATTTTTTTCAGGAAAGTTTGTTTCCAATGGGTTATCTGTACGAGGACGACAAGATTTAGAAATCCAAGGACCTCGACTTAATAACACAAAAGAGGAAAAAACATCGATTAAATATGGACCCGATCGACGTTTAGATCCCATTATCACAGAGGAAATGCCTTTGTTGGAGGTATGTAGCTACTTTCTATTGGCAGTTTTGAGAAAATAGCTGAATGCAGAGTTTTTAAATGTAATTCTGACAGTGAAGTCTTGGAATTTGTTAATGCCTAAATCTTTCCAGGTAATTTTTGAGCTGTCGGTGACGAACTTGTGTGGGCTTTTCCCAAGTGAAACTTGAAGCCTCAAAGTTAACATCCTTCTGAAACTGCTATATTCTGTTTAGAATTTTAGTTGGCAACAGCTTTTGTAGCCAGGTTTCTAGGTGAGGGGGAAATGGGCAAAGAAGCTTTTTCTCTGTTTGCTTGCCATTCATCTAGAATATTTATTCCAGTTGGTTAATTAAAACACAGTGCTTTTCCTTACTGGGGTTATGAAAATGGTCTGACTAAGTGATTAATGACAACACCTTATGGAGTTGGACCTACAGTCCAGCTGCCTGACCAAGTTACACTATGTTAAGGGCGTTGTCCAAACTGACATACTTGGGGCATTGACCACCTCTCTCAGAAGCCTGTTCCAGTGTTTGACCACCCTCTTGGTAAAGAAATGCATCCTAAAGTCCTGTTTGAACGTCCTCTGGTGCAGCCTTGAGCCATTCCCGTGTGTCCTGTCACTGGATTTCAAGGAGAAGAGATCTGTGCCTCCCTCTCCACCTCCCCTCCTCAGGAAGCTCTAGGCAGTAGTATAGTTTGAATGTGTTGGTGGTTGTTTCTTGGGGTATTCATAACTTGGCTCAGTGTTCAGGCTTTTATTTTCTCCTTTTCTCTCCCATACAGGTATTCTTTATAAATTTTCCTACAGGGCTTCTCTGTGGAGAAATCAGAAAAGCATATGTAGAATTTGTGAACGTAAGCAAGTGTCCTCTTACCTCACTGAAGGTTGTGTCTAAGCATCCAGAATTTTTCACTTTTGGTGGAAATACTGCTGTTCTAACGCCACTAAGTCCTTCAGCTTCTGAGAACTGTAGTGCTTACAAGACTGTTGTGACAGATCCTACCTCTGTGCGAACAGCACTGCTGTCTTCAGCTTCTTCTGCAGACTTTGGGATTGGCACAGGAGGTTCACCTGAAGTAATACAGGTTCCACTTCCTGATGCTGTTCTTCTTCCTGGGGCTTCAGTGCAGCTGCCAATGTGGTTACGGGGACCAGATGAAGAAGGTGTTCATGAAATTAACTTCTTGTTTTACTATGAAAGTATTAAAAGACACTCAAAAATGTGGTAAGTTTTTTTTAATCTACCTTTTTTGTCATACTCATTAGACACATTATAAACGTTGTAACCATAGAAGTAAAACTTTATGAATTCTCACCATTGTTGTGATGATGTAAAAATGGCCAGTTATCTGCTCTTCTAAGCAATATTTTTTCTACTCCATGATCTAATATCCATACGAAATTATGTAACCTACACTGCTTCCATTGAAGTAGTAATTATTAAAATATAATAGAAGGAAGGGTTAATGGAATTCTGTTAATACAAACCTTGTTTGTATTTAGTTTCTCTGAAAGCGCATCTTTCTGAGACATGGGGTGAAAAATCACTTAGTTTGTTTCTGCATGTTATGAAACAAAATCTTGTCTACTTTGAATAAAAGATTTTGTTCTTAGTTAAAATGAGGTTAGTAATTGTATTGTGATGAAAGTTATTCTCTTTGGAGGTGTTTAATACCAAGTTTGACATGTATAGTCTTCATCTTGAGAGAGTGGACAGTCAAGTTTGACACCACAAGCTAACAAGTAGTACTTTCTTTTAAACTGTACTTGAAAAGGTAGCAAGCTGAGTTTTTATGTCCCACCCATGTCTGAGGCTAAGGAGATAACTTTTTTGAGAAACATGTTCTTCAAAGGCCTTTGAAGAAGTAGTGCAGGCTATGAGAAGTGAACCTGGTGGTGTGGTTTAACTCCAGTTACTCTTTCACTTCACCCCCCAGTGGGATGGGGGAGAGAATTGGAGGAGTAAAAGTGAGAAAACTTGTGAGTTGAGATAAAGAGAGTTCAATAAGTAAAGCAAAAGCTGTGCATGCAGTCAAAATAAAACAATTAATTCACTACTTCCCATGGGCAGGCAGGTTTCTAGGAAAGGAGGGCTCTATCATGCATAATGGTTACTTGGGAAGACATATGCTGTTAGGCTAAACTTGTCCCTGCTTCCTCCTTCCCCTTGTTTTATTTTTGATGCCATATGGTATGAAATATTCCTTCTGTCAGTTAGGGTCACCTCTCCCAGCTTTGGCCCTTCCCACCTTTTTGTGCCTCCCTGGCTTCCTCGGTGGTGGGGTGAGGAGGAGCAAAGGCCCTGACTCTGTGTAAGCCTGCTCAGCAATAACATCATTCCTGTGTTATCAACATTGTTTCCAGCACAATCCAAAACATTGTCTGCTACTGTGAAGAAAATTAACTCTGTCCCAGCCCAAACCAGCACACCTAGTGCTTGTACTATCCATATTCAGGACGATGGTGGGGAGCAGGGCTATTTCAGATGAGCTCTAGTAACATGGACTGAATGTCTTCCTGTGGCTGAAGCTTATTTTCCAGGCTAGTCCCGAGAGAAACAATGTTCATGGGCTGTGAGACTGGTCTGTAATGTAAATCAGAGCAGAGTAAATTGAAGATGGTTAAGAGATTGGATCAGTAGCATATTCTTGAAATTGAAGTAATACAAATGCACCCTTTGTGGAGATTTTTCTGTAGCTTCTGAAATACCAAAGTTAACTTTTCATTTGGCTTCTAGGTAGCCTGTAGGAATAGGGAATTCATCCCCGTACAATGTAGAACTAATTTCTCCTCATAGTATTCAGAAATGGAGCCATTTGAGAGATGGAAGATGGTTGTTTGGGGAATGTACAGGTTCCCTACTGCACTGAAGTTTTGAGGGGATCTTATGCAAAGTGCTCTGGTTTAAGAGTACTCTTTGTAGACTGAGCAGAGCTTTTAAATGTTCAAAAATTACTTAATTTGTGCCACCTGAAAGCTATATAGACATCTTTATATCTGGATATTAACTGCAAAACTGTTTATTTCGTAGATTGTGACATGTGAAGTAGAATTTAGGAAGTCACTGTTTTGTTTTTTATTTCCCCTTCTCAAAACAAATGTCACATGATGATTCAACATATTTAGTAGGTAATGCATATCAAATTTTCCATGCCTCTAAAATGTTTCCACATAGAAGTTACGGTAACCTAGAAGCTTCTACATGGGAAAAACTCATGTGTTTTGGTGATATCCAAGGATGGAACTTTACTTTTCTCTAGAAAAACAGGAAGATAACTTTTACAAAGGGCCTGCTGTCTTGAAGGTTGAGCATGTCTGGAAACAGGCAGAGTAGCAATGATTTCATTCTAGAAGATTCTGTATTCAGGGAAATTTGTTGAATGCAGTGGTATTCGAAGTGCTTTATAGGAAATGCTTATGCAAGAGATGTGACTAACTAGTGAGCCTTCTATGGCTTATTTACTCAAAAACTATTTTCCAAAGCATGTGGTGACATTAATTAGCTTAATGATATCCCTGTGCCAGTATGTGTCTGTTTGTTTTCACTATGCCAGTTGTCTTACCTCTGGAATATTTCTGATATATTTTCATGGTAACAGGTGAGCCTTTTTTTACAGTGTTTCATACTGGCTAAGAGACTATGTTTAAACAGCACCTACTCATGAAGCATGGTTTTAAAAAATAGTATAGTTTTAATATGGAGCTAAAAAGTGTGTCTTTGGTTGAAATTAATAAATTGTCTAATGACCTTAATATTGACAAACATAAAAGCTAAATTTTTTGATGTGGTGTTCTAGGCAGCAGTCCTGGTTATTTAGAATGTTGTCTTTTTTGTTTTTTTTCTTTCCTTCCCTTCCCTTCCCCCTCTTTTCCTAGTCATAGAGTATTAAGGCACACTGCGGTTATTTGTACCAGCCGGTCTCTGCACATTCGAGCTACTGTCTGCAGAAGTAATGCACTTGGAGATGAAGGCGGCAGAGGGGACAACATGCTGGTGTTTGTCGATGTAGAAAATACCAATACTGTAAGTTATTTTTAATAATAATAATAACTATTCTAAAGCTCAGCAGATGTGTCACACTGGAACCAAGACTCAAGTAAAAGGTTTTCTTACAGCAATTTTGCAAACACTAGATAAACTTGCATATTTGATCATTTCAATTACTGTCGGAAAGAGTATTAACATTGTTACATCCCAACTCTCTGGAAGTCTGCTGTCCCAATCAAATTTCAGGACTATAGTTTGAAGTCTTTTTTAGGGAGATTTATTCCAAATTGATGAATATTCTTGATGATTGCAACTTCCAAAATAGTTTTGAATGAGACAATGCCCTCTTCCACCTTTCAGTGGAAACACTGGTAAATTCAGTGGTAATGTCAAAGACAAAATTTAAACTCCAGCTTGAAGGAAGTTTGTGTTTACATTTATAATCAAACTCTAAAGACATTTTTGCTAATATAACCCAAATACAGATCTGTCTGTTGTGATCTATTGACTTTTTCATTTTTCATACCACACTAATTTAAATCTACTTGTTTTTTTGGTAAAGCTGCTCTCATTTTTTCAATCACAAAGCAAGGTAATTGAGCCTCTGTTCACCGAGTTCCTAGACACTTAGTTGATAGTGGATTCACTGAGCTGATTTGTCATTTTCTTTTAAAGGTGTGTACGTTCTTGTTTTTTTTTCAGTTACTAAAGTTAATATTGTCCACTCCTCACTTGAGGAAGGAATGTTTTTACAAAGTACTTACCACATTAACAGTGTGAGGCTTACTTTCCCATTACCACCTCACTCTTTACGAGAAAGGAAACCAACTCTGAAAGCTACTTCGTTGTGTATATATGTAAAAGCAAAATAAACCTTGAATTTCTAGGATTTGTGACCTAGCAATGTTCCTAAAGTAATCTTAGGAACTAAGTGACCTTGCGGACAGTGTTCTGCATTGGAGTTAAACAAGCCTAGTTTTTGTTAAAGTTGACTTGAACTAAAGCACTAGCTTGTAGGTATTTTTTGGGGGGATCTTTATTTCCTCTTTCTGTGGCTTTATTTACTGGAATCAGAAGTTACTGCGAGCTGGGACTGTTGTTTTACGTTACAGTGGGTTTTAAATCTCTCCTTGTCTCTTAGTACTGTGTTATGGATGGTGTAAATAATGAGTTAAGATTCTAACAGTGCCACCTTGCACATCACAATTGTGATTGGTCTTATTTGACATAGCTTTTGTCTCTTCCTTAGAGTGAGACGGGCGTTAAGGAATTTCATATAGTGCAAGTTTCAAGTAATAGCAAGCACTGGAAGCTTCAAAAATCTGTTAACATCTCTGGAGACAAAGGTGTGTATCACCAAAATGACGGCAAGTCTAGGTCCTGCCTGATAAGAAGAGTTAAAAGAATCTTATGAGGAGCTGAATTTGGCTTTCAGAATACTTAGTTTCCAGAAACTGAAGCCTTTCTTTTGCTAGTATTTCAAGAAAAGCATATTGACAGACAACTTTTTCAGACTTCATTAATTTTAAAAATTAGCTTAATTACAGGTAAATTATTTCTGTGATGTTGTACTCCTTGTCTGGGGTGGATGATAACTTGGCTTATAAGAAATATGTTTCAGTGTCCCTTTACTTTTAATTAATTATGTCAGTGTTGAATTTAAGTGATCGACATATTTGACAAGTGCTCTGAATATTCAGGTATTAGTAATGTACCAAAATTGCTAGTGCTGTATCCTGCCTTAGCTAATGCAAGCTTCTAGTTGTTGACAAGGCTGACTTGTCCCAGACAAAAAACCCCAAAAGTACTGTTATTGTATCTAAAAAATGTTATCTTTACTTGTATGCTGACTTTTTATGTACCTAAAAATAAGTATAGACATATATTCTTCTTGTATGAATGTTGAGGGTGAACCAGTCAGATGATAAGCTGAATCTTTTGTCTTCCATTCTTTTGTTCTTTCTCTGCATCTCCTTTATGTATTATGGCTCACTTCCTCCTCTAGAAGGAGATGGAGGGGGTCAGCAAAAGATGCATCTTCTTTCTACCATGCCATTGCTCTGCCTGATTAGTTATGCTTGTTGGGTATCATCAGTGTGTTTCCTATTTGTGAATGTTCAAGGCTGACTTTTGTCTGAGGGACTCTGATTATGCCGAGGGTGAAAAAATCTTGCAACCTTTTTCTTTCAGATACTAAACTTGCTAGCAGAGAGAGAGCAAAGTTATGTTTTAAAGCAGTCAGATGCAAAAACTCAGAAGGTAGGTTCTTTCCTGAATGTAGTAACCTATTGAAGAAAATACTCTTTGGATACTGAATTCTGAAGTTATGACTTCTCATGATGCTAAAACAATGCCTTCTCTTTTTATCCCTTAGAAAATTACACATTTGCAGACATTGTCTTTGGAAATGAACAGGTAGGTGAATGGGTACAACTGTGTATTTTGTCCTGTGCAAGGTATCCTTCTCATGCGGAAGTATCCCAGTGAAAGCCTTTTTTAAAATTTAAAAATGGGAGCAGTGCTTTCATATTTGGAAAGTTGAGTTTTGCATATCAAAAACTTTTTGTTCAGAGAGAAGGTAAGGTAACAGGCTAGTGTATAGTCAGGAATTTTAAGATCCCAGCTCCACAGTTGAACTACTTTGGGATCATATTGCAGTGCTAGCTTTTTTGCTAATGCTTTTGCTTCTTTTTCAGCTCTTCAGAGCAATTATTTCTGATATATCCCATCCTTCTAGTTTTCTAGTAGAGGTCTGTGGATGTCAAGATTCTTGTTCCTAATTGTATTTTTACTAAGACAAGTTAAATAAGCTGTAATTACAGCTTATTCTTTCTTAAAGAATCCTTTTAGCAAATGATTTTGGTACAGCAAATGCTTTTCCAAAACCTGGGGAACATAGACCACCTGTATCAGATCAGAAATCTGCATAGTGGATTTATTTAGCTGGATATTAGATTGCTTATTTTATGCAGAAGGGATATTTTTCCTATATGTATTCAGCTTGTAAAAGCCAAAGAAAACCAGTTTGCTGCCATTTCATTTCATAGGCATATAAATTGAAGTTAGAACTGAAAATCTGAGGTAGATGATCCCTTCTTACATTTAAAAAATTGGAATCTGAGCTGCATGAACTTTAACTTTTCTAGAGAATATTTTATTACAACAGGGGGATGGGGAGGGGGCCCTCCCTCCTGGGCAGTTACTCCAAAAACAGATTTTCTCCCTGGGTATTGGTATTCTGCTAATGCAATAATTAGCAGCTCTGCAACACCATATTCTGGAAGAGGTAATGGTTTTGAAAGGGAGAGGCTGAGAAGCTAAAGTTTTTTGCTTATCCTGTTGTTTCCAGCAGGAGACAGTATCATTGCTGTCACTCCTAAAAACCAGTTTCCTTATCAGACTTTTGATGTTGGAAGAGCTTGGCACAAATGGTGACAAACTTCTGTTTGTGCCACTTATACATGGGGGGATATGGTATGCAATCTATTATCTGTGCTACTGCTAGCAAAATTTATATTTCTAACTTAGATAAATAATTCTGTCTAACCTGAGGAAAATACTAATAAGCAAAAATGACTTGCACGTGAGTTAGTTGGATGCTTCAGCTCTGTCTGCTATACTTCATATATATCACAGTAGTCTGCTTTGTGGTAATAGTCAAACCCCTTATTTCCAAGTTTGGTATTTGTAGTTTTAAATCAGTAAGTTATAGCTGTTTCCCTATGTTGCCTTACACAGCCCTTTAGATAGGGCTGAACTCTTAACAGGTCAAGCATGGAAGCCAAGATGTCTGGCATCCAGTAGGTTTGCAAAGGGAAGCAAAGCGAGATGAGATAATGGAACTGAAATACTACAGTGATGAGCTCTGTTAGAGCAAGTTGTGTAAGCCTGCATCCTGTTCTGAACACTTTCTTGCTTTTTTTTCTCTTGTAGATAATAAGTTCTGCCAGTCCCTGTGCAGACTTTTTTTTCCAAAGTTTATCCTCTGAATTTAAAAGAACACATGTGCAATCTCATCCTCATGCGTCTCAAAGGGCAGCAAAACAATCATTTGATGAGACAGTCAGATTGATACAAAGATGCAGTGAAGTCGATTTGAACATTGTAGTGCTGTGGAAGGTATGTATGGTTGTGGTCTTTGTGGTAATTTGGACATGAAATATTACTGTTAGAAACTAATTTAATATGGCATCCTGAACTTTCAAGAATATGTGTATGAAATTTATGGGTGAGGTTTTTTCTGAAAATAGGCAAATGAACTAAAATGGTGCAAGAAGCAAAGACAGTCTTAATATCTATTACTGTGATAAGTATCCTTAAATGGTTTTACATTGCTCTGGATGCGCTCATTTATTATAAATTCTCTTTTAAAAGAGAAAATTACGAAATCTTAAACTAAGAGGTTTGTTAATGCTTGCTCTTACTGTAAGAGTGACCCAGTCGGCTTTGAAGAAAAGGATCTCATTTACCGGAATGCAAATATTAAGTAGTAGAAATTGGCATAAATATGTCATGCTAACCTCTAGGTTTTGAACAGTACAGCTTGTTCTACTTAAGTTGGAGGAAGTCAGTAATTCTGTACTGTAAAGCTTATGATAGTTTGTGATCTGCAAAATATTTTTTTTGTATTTGTCTTTGTATTATGTTCTGTAGGCATATGTTGTGGAAGACAACAAGCAGCTTATTTTGGAAGGCCAGCATCATGTTGCCCTTAACACAGTTGGGAAGGAGGCTTTTTCATTTCCTCAGAAGCAGGTGAAGTTTTTCTTTACAGTTGACTCTTTCTCAACATTGACTTAATGAATTCTCTTGTATATAAGTTGAAACCTTTGTAGAATCTAACATCAGATACATGTTATTACTAAATAATTCAGACTGACTTCAGATTTGATTAGTCACCTGTATTGAAATAGGTAAGCTTAGTTTAAAGATGAGAAAAGCAATATACAAGTAAGTATATTGCTGTGCAGTTGTTGGAGTAAATGGTTCTGTGGTATTTCTGGGTAGAACTAGAAGCTTGTTAATATTAAAGGTAATAATTATTTCATAACAAAGTTAATAGTAAAATGGTGAAATTTCATAGCCATTTTGATTGATGAAAGAAAACAGCATCTATAAGAAACTGGTGGATGTCTTTTGGTACATGAATTGGTAACAACTATGGAAGCTATAGATAAGTTTCTGTAAAAACATCTATGTTAAATTCAGCTCATGTGGGTGAAGAGAATATGCAAAATAAAAAAGAAGTAAGTCTTAAACAATAATACTTGTTCAATCTTTGACTGAGCAGTACCTTGCTGTTCCTTCTTGTTTTGGTGCCATTCCCCTTATGTTTTTACCAATATTGCAAATATAATATATAGCTTTTAGTGAACACTTACCTTAAGTTGCAGCAAATAGTACTATATGTTAATTTTGTCAAGAAAACAATACAGGACAAATGTGTCTATAAATATCATGCTATAGTGCAAGTAGTGAATTATTCTGAAGCTTTGGTTCATAAGTCCTTAAGTATTTGTACATTAAGATAATTTTTTCCATTTAGTTCTTTGTTCTATGAAATAAATGGGAATTTGTGCCTCAAGCTATGCTGACCAATACAAGTCTAATGGCAACTGCCCCCTCTGGTATTACTTTTCCTGTTTTAAGATGCATGGGGAACAGTAGATCACACTGTAGACATCTAAAGTTAGGAGAGAAAATACTGTGAACTTCTATTTCTGATCTCATTGAGGTCTGGTTCTCACAAATGGGTGGGAAGAGAAAATAGAAACAAATCACATCTGCATCCTAAAATAAATGACTGATCATGCTGTGGGTAAAAATTTGCATTTTTTGTTGTTTGCACTGAAACCTATTTTTCTGCATCAGATTCAGTTTCAAACTAAAAGAAATTAATCCTTCCACCACCACCAAGGAGGATCCATATGTACCCTCATTTTTTTTTTGAGGAATGCATGTTACTGTATTAGCATTCTCTGTCTATAATCTGTTTCTCATCAATTTTTATTACAACTACATTCAAATAGATTCTACATTGATTATTGAATTCACTTTCTTTAGCATAAGGAACATACTGCCTTGGAAGCATTCTGTACCTTGGTTGGAAGCAAAAAGCATCTGCATTGTGATGGAGTTGAAATCTGGTTGAAATCTGGTATAAGAGTAGTGGTACTTGTTTTTAATAAACATGCAAATTCTGTGTCCTCACAGTAACCAAAGCCCATATTTAGCTTGAATTTTAAGAGCCTGTAATCTGAGGACTGCTAAGAATTGAGAAATTTCATATGCTCATGTACTACTTTTTTTTTCTAATTGAGACTTCATATTGTGAGGAGGGTAGATAAACTGCTCTGAGGTAGGAGGTGAGATATAACAAAGGAACTGATTTGAGACTTTGCTGAAGTTTGCTTCATTCAGTCCACATTTCAGAATTAAAAAAATGCTCAAAATAGGATTAAATTAGGGTAGGTAGAGAAAATAATATACTTAATCTCTTAAGAATTGCATATTGTCTTTGAATTATCTTGCTCCTGCATTGAAGTAGCACAGGCATTGAAAAGCTGGAGTGGAGGGGTGGTGGAAAATCCCAAACTCAAACTTTGCTTCTGATTTAACATTTTCAGTATATATAGTTTTGTCTTGTAAATCTGTATTTATTCTCCTAAGTCATGAATACGGTTGGAAACTACTCTAGACTGTTCCTGAATTCCTTTTGCTGACACTATAGGAGTTTGTTGTTTTCTGAGGACTCGACAGCAGAGGGAGATGGAGATG
This sequence comes from Neopelma chrysocephalum, assembly GCF_003984885.1. Lineage (NCBI taxonomy): Eukaryota > Metazoa > Chordata > Aves > Passeriformes > Pipridae > Neopelma > Neopelma chrysocephalum. The sequence goes on from NW_020897689.1 coordinate 20,726,282, forward strand.
CATGCTTTTTGCCAGCATATGTTGGTTACCAGTTTGTAGATGATAGAGGGCTGCTCAGATCTGAAAACAAGAAGTTTATTTGTAGATTCTGAACAGGGTGCCACCTAGGATGCTAGACTCCACTGTCTGCATTTCTTGCTGAGTTCTGTTTGTTGTTCCTCTATAGTAGCTTTCTTCTTGATTTAAACATCTTCTGTTTCATGCTGTTGTATCCAGCCAAAGGAATTTTTGTCTGTCTGTCAGACACAGACACAGTTATCCCCAACCAAGAACAGTCTCACAATGGGCATGGAAGAACATGAACAAGATTTCTCTCTGCACTCCCTTTATTTCTTTTAGTGCTCGGAGAAATTACTCAAACCTTAGATGACTTAATCAAGTAACTACATTGAACAGAGTGAGATATCTTGCTTTATATTTTTATTAAATTCTCTGTACTGGTTAGCTTCTGCTGTGATGTCAATTCTAGTGTATCTCAGATTAATTTTTTGCCAGCTTCTAAAGGTGTAGTTTAGATTTATAAAAGCTTCTACTGCTGTTCAGGGAAACAAAGTTTCAGTAAAGCACTGTAGTGAAGACTGGGAGATTGATATTTTTTGGCACTGTTATGTTTAAGTTGTTCCAGCAGTTTCTAGTGTATTGGCAGTGGGGTGCACTGGTATAAAGTCATCTGTATTATGTGTTTAGGCTAAGGTGTTAGAATGCTGACTGAGGCGCAAGGATGTGTGGTTACCTCTGCTTGGTTCAAAGTTTGCAATAAGGTAGTATGCTGAAGGACCACTTAACTGCTTAACAGAACTAATATTCTTTATTTGTTTCATATAGAAAGCTCTCTGAATAATATGGAAAACATTTATCTTGCCGTCCTTTCTCTTATTTGCATTTTTGAAAAAAATGTCCTTTTTCTAAAGGTAGGGGCAAAAATGCTCTCATCTGTTGCTTTGAATCAGAAACACCACAAAGCGATACGTGTGATAGTCACAGGCAACAATATGTGAAGAATAAATCACATAAGGTGGAAGTTATGTGAATAGTTCTGAATAGATCCATTTCAGTCCAAGTAATAAAAGTGTCTCTAATAAAAATTAGCTGGGTATTTGTAACTCATGGCTGGGTTTTGGTTAGTTTTTTTTGGTTTAGTTGGGGTTTTTTGTTTTTGTTTGTGGGGTTTTTTTTGTTTTTTTGACAGTGATACTACTATGGGTTCTGTTTCTCTTCTGAAATTTGTTTTTAGAAATTAGGTAGTTTGAACTGAAAGTCAACTTATCACTGCATCCAAAATACAGCTCTTCTGACTCTTATTCTTGACCTCTACCTTAACTTAGTGAAAGGACAAAAACTTCAAATGCATTAAACATCCAATCACAGTCAGCGCTGTTGATAAATATTATTTCTTATTGCTGTTTTCCCTGTTTTTCTAATCTGGTGAATTCAATCCAAAATATTCCAAAGGAAAAGTGCAATGTGATATGGTGGGATAAAAGTAATAGTGTGGTACTGAGTCATTTGCCACACTTCTGATTTGTAACAGCTTCGCACTGGTGGAAGGTGAGAAGCAGTCTAGAGGCTTGTCATTTGAGTGTCAGCATGTTGGAAATAGCATCCATCCTTCTGAAACAGATTAGCATGTGAGTGTAAACTTAGTTTTAACTGAGGTCTAGATGAGATGAAGTGTCTATGAGCGTGTTTTAGATCATTTGGTTTTTTGAAGGTACTGTTCTCTTTTCAGTCCTCTGTTTTTATTGTGAAGCTGTCTTGTGATACAGAAAGTAGATATCTTCTGGGCAGAATTAATCCAGGTGCATCTGGGCTACTCATTCAGTCCTGTGGATTAAACTAGTGCTAGCTAGCCCAAAGTAATATCCATAAAATGCATACAGATGCAGGCTTTTTGGCAGTATTCCACTTCAGAGAGGATATTTTTTGGTAACACCGCTTCTTAAAATAGATGCAGCTTGGTGAGTCAGCAATGGTTTGGTTGGAAGTAGTAATTTTTGAAATGTAGGAGAGGGTAGGGTTTAAATAACTATTTTTCCTTACAGTGAATTACTGGAAGCGACTTCTTGTGCTAGTTCAGGGTTTTGGGTTTTTTTACAGAATACGTGGGAAGGGATGCTTGAATCAAACACAGATTGTTGGAATGCATTTAAGATTTTTTTTAAACCAGCTTGGTGGAGAAAAAGTTAAGTTCTTAAGGGTAAATAAACATCAAGAGCTGAAATATAAGTTTTTACTCTGTTATATCAATTAATGTAGCAGATACTGTACCACTGGGTGAGGACTGGCTTATATTATTGTCATGAGTGAAATGTTCCAAATAGCTGAAACATTTGATCTGCTGCTTTACACATTGATGGACTGCAGAGCTAATGGTATTTGTTTTCAAATGTATTATTACTGGTGTCAGTAAAATACTCTTCCTGCAGTTGTCATTTCTGTACTTAGCTAGAGGGAATAGATGAGTCACATATTGAAGGGAGCAACTTAAAACTGAGGTTTTTAAATGGAAGTTCTCAGATCTAAAATGGGAAAGGGAGACACATCACTTAGGGTCTCACTTTGTCTCACTCTTATTCTGTCGTTTTTTTTATACTCTGCTTTTACTTATGCTTAGCGTCATTCAGGAGTTTCGTGTTAAGGTTTTTCTCCTCTGCTGTGCATATTGACCCCTCATACTTGACCAAGCACGTTAATAATCCTTTTGGCTATGTGTGACTTGTGATTTATGGGGCAAATATGCTGATTTTTCTGTACAACTTGGAAATCAAATTGTGGTATTTGACTTGTTCTGGTGTGTTTAAGAGCACATCAGCCCAATCTGTGAGAATATTGTTTTTGAAACTGAAAACTTTAAAGTTGTCTAATATTACCTAGAAAATTTTTTAAAATGACTGCATGTACCATCACTTTCATCCATCTGAGGGAAAGGAAGAACGTTTCAATTTGAAAGTGCATTCCAGAGATATAAGGAATGTATTACGGGTAGATCTGTTTATTATATCTATCAGAAGATGCTTTGAATGGTTTAAATGTTGCCTTTTCAACTCTTAGCTTAGTATAGCTGCAGGAGAGATCTGAAACCAGTGTGAATGACTAAAATGCAATTTCAGAAGGATACATAGGGATGATACGTAACTATTTCAAAGTAGCAAAACATCAGACTCTAAAAGTGTCCTGGCTTTTTTGTAACTACCAAATAAATGAGGATGTTGAGATTATTCTACTTGAAACAGCAAGCTTGGGTCTAGGTTTAAGTGTATTTGTTTAAAGCTGGCCTTTGTAAATGACTTTGGACAACAAGAAGCTTTCTAAAAACAGAAACAATTTTCCTAACACCAGTTATGCAGTTTGTAACTCTTGAAAGGTAACTGAGGAGCAGTGCGGTCCTGCTGCTAGTGCCTGTTGCGTGTTCCTAATCAAACCCCAAAAAGCTTAAAAATGCAGGTAAAAAATTTAAAACAATAACAAAAACACATACCCTTTTTCCAGTCAGTGTGCAATATATGGTGCTTGCTGTTCTACTGGAGCTTGTGACACTTCTGGAGGCTTTTCAAAGAACCACAGTAGGTCAGCAAGCAGACTTCAGTTGTCAAAACTTCATTTTTATTGCCTTTTAAAAGACAATGGCAGTACTCCATTTAGGCTGATATTCTAGGAGTTTAATTCTTTGGGTTTTTTTGCTTTGTTCCTAAGTTTAAAAAAACAAAAGTCTTGAGACTGTTACTGCTTGGTGTATATTGTTGAAGGGAGGGTACAGATGCCCAAGTAGGTTTTTTTGTAGCCTTGATCTAATTTCACAAGAGTAGGGTGGGAGTTTAGTTCGTCCTTAAACTTAGCATTTATTAGCTGTCTCTAGGTAGCTCCCTGATCTCTATGCTCATCATCTTGGTTGCCATTTGGAAGTGCTTAATTCTTTCCTGAACCGTTAGGTAAGAGAGTCATGTACTAAATGTCATATCTTAGCCTTTGTTCTAGGTACACAATCAGAAAAAAACTAGACTTTGAGCAGCTGAACTTGGAGAGCCAGACATCTTTTGTGACTCTGACACCCAGAAGCTGGCTGGAATTAAGTTTTGCCTCTGATGGTAAATGGTTGATCTTGCTGGTTTCCAGTCCTTTGCCAGAGGTGTAAGATTAGAACTAAAGGTTTGAAACATTAACAGCTCTTTGCACTTTCTCCAGTAAATGTTCCTGCTGCATTTCACGATGTTCTTGTCTATTTGTAGAGATAAATATTCGTGTTTGTCTTTTGTAGGGTTTTAAAAAAATACTCGGGAATTCTGATTGGGAGGACTTGGAACAGGTAATTGACTCTAGGGCAAACTATACTATGTAGGATATTGATATGTGGTTGAAGACAGCCTTGAGTAATTGGTTGGACTGTAATTTGAGGGGAAAGATTAGTTTAAATTAAAACCTATAATCTCTTCTGGGTTTCATGCTGTCAGGTTTCACCATTAGGTACCCATAGGGTAGGGTGGAAACATCAAATTCGTTCAATGCTTAAAATATATTTTATTGTTACTGTGAAATACCTTTATTTTCTTCTGAAATTTCGTTTTAAGAAAATTACTCTTCCTTTTGAAGGAAGGAATTGCAAGCCTGAGAAAACATTGGGTGTTTTCCTGCTATTACCAGTACAAACAGTGACTAAGATGTTGATACATTGCAGAATGCCCAATGTGTTTGATTTTAAGTCAGGTTTTATTGCCTGTAGTGTTTTTCTATTTAGAAGGTACAATCCGTCACCCTTTAATGAAAAGTGTTACTTTATGACACTGTACTGAACTTACTGGTGGCTTTTAAAAAATCTTTTTATTTCAAGCACTTTTAGTAGTCAGTCACACTTACTGCTGCAAATTCCGTTTTTCTTTTAAAGGTGGACTTTTTGTAGAATAGATTCATAAGGGAATACTAAAAGGCAGCTCCTTCCTGAATAAATCCTGCTCACAAAACAGCTTAGATGATGTTGGACAGAAGTGCTGCACCAAATGCAACTTGGTTCCCTCATTTGGTGTTGGAGCTTTCTGTATCACTTATTTCTTCTCCTTCAGGGACTGATTCTGCCCACAGGATTAGGGTGAATCCTAAGTAGTGTGTCAGTGCTTGTCTTGGGCTTTTATCTGGGGACAAAGGTAACTTCTGCAGATGCAAGTGCTTGTTGTGGTATTTTTAAGATACTCTGTATTACTAATATTGTCTTTACTTTGGATCTGTTCTGGGAAACTTGTGCATTGCCTTTCCTGTTGTGAACTTCCGGGGGCAGATGATGAATTTTTTTGTTGTTGTTAGGTACAGCTGCTGAATAGGGAACTGTGTAAACTTTTTTTCTTTTTTCTTAGAAACAAGCCAAAACCAAACACTAGCAAACCACTGCAACAGTAGCGTGCTTTTGTGAACCTTGCACAGAGAGTGTTTTCACAAGCAGCTGTGAAATCTGTCTCAAAAGAAAGTAATAGATAGATCATAGCAGTTCCTCATTCAATATGCTTAAATAGAAAACACCTTGGAAAAAAAAATGTAAGCTTTGTGATACTGCAGACTTGTTTCCCTTATGAGCTATAGTTTGTAGTGGAACACTGTAGCATCTGTGACTGGATTTCTTGTACCTTATGTCACTATTTTGAGTGTTCTTCTGAATTTGTGTTTCAGGAACTACCAGAAACGGTTCTCTTAAAGTTTTTTCGACCAGAAAACACACCAGTACCTGCAAGACCAACACCAGAGCAGCTTTCTAGTCTTATTAAGACAAGTCTTCATTATCCAGAGTCTTTCAGTCATTCTTTTCATCAAAAAAGGTTAGTGAAACATTTCCTTTAGAGACTTTAGAAATATTGTTAATTGGGCATAAATCCTTTTGAGATGCTATGTGGGTTATGATACAAAAGATAAAAGTCTGGTATGCAAGGGTGAAATCTTGCTCCGTTTTTAAACTCACAGCTTCAGAGTTTTATAGGTAAAATGAAAGTTTTGTGTAAAAAAAGCCAAAAAACAAAACAAAGGAAACCCCAGCAAAACAAACAAAACGGCAGTAATACCACAGGTCACAGTTTCAATGTTAACAAGTAATGTTATCAAACTTACTGAAAGGGAAATGGTGTGCTCCCTTTGTGTTTATTTTTGTTGTCAGAGTATAACAGTGTGATTTTTTTTGAGAAGCCACACAGAAAGTAAAGAGGTACTTTTAGGTCAAAAGAACTGTTATGTCTACAGCATCTGACTTGCCAAGATTAGCTGCACATGGTTCTGATTTATGTCACAAGGAAAGGTGGTAACAGTTCAGATCACCAGGGCTTGTCTCCTGGAAGAATATCAGAATTAACCTCTGCCAAAAGCATACTGCTGGAGTGAATTAGTTGGAGCCTGTGAAACCCATGGGTCTTTCAAAATTAGAATGACATGAACAAAGCCCCCTGGTTTAATTTCCAAACATTAAATGAATTGTACTTGAAGCATGAAGATACCTATTTAGGTTTGAGTTGCTTTATCTGAAAACTCTGTGTTATAGTTTTTTCAGTTAGTACAAGTTGCCAAAAGAAAGGGATTTCTTTCTTTTTTTAAATCTAACATTTAAATGTTTTATAAGGTATCATATTTTAATGACAGTTACAAAGCATGCATCATTCCCGTAAAACATTCACTTCTTATTGGTTATACTTGCTAATTGTTCTTTTCTTGTAAGTCAAGTTTAGTATATTTAAACTGTTGAGCAATGGGAAGGAATTCCATTGACACAAATCACTTACTGAATAGAACTGTTTCAGTTGCAGTAGTTTGTGTTCCTGCCTGTCAGTATCTTGGGGTCTTTCTTGCTGCAGCATTATTTATAAAATCAATAATACTAATTATGAAGAAGCAGAATATCAATTAACTGTATGTTCTGTTGAGGATAAAGGCTTACATTAAGACTGAATGTGCATGTGCTGTCTGTTCTGTTTGGGCACTGTTCAGGCTACAACTTTGGGCGCGATGCCAGCAATGCCTCTATAGGAGGCAGTGCAGAAGAAAAGGAACCAGTCAAAATGTGCCAACCACTGGTTCAGAGACTAGCATGCTGGACCATGTTTTCCCATTCTGAAATGTCTCTTGTCATAAAAGTATATTTCCTGTAAACTGAGGTGGTATTTATCCTTTTGCTATCCTTTCTCACCTGGATGAGGGGAGATGGTAACTTCATTTGGCTCAAATGCTGTTTGCCTTAATTGACAGCGTTTATTTTGAGTAGTTCTAGTCAATGTAAGTGATTATATTGCTACATACACTGTCTGACTGTTGCATAATTGACAACTACATGTTAATTCTGTGTTATTGGAAATTCATTTTAACTATTTGAGTATAATTAAGACTGTCCAAAGTAAAACTTTTTTACTTTACTGTGGAACTGTTTCTCTTTGCAGCCTCTGTCTGGTACCTGTCACTCTCCTACTTTCCAATTGTTCGCAGGCTGTTGTAGATGTGCTGATTGATTTGCGGCATAAAACAACAAGGTAATGTGTAAATGTTAATAAAACAGTATTTTTTAAGAACACTTCCCTGTAGTGTTTTAACTATATTGAATACCTAGAATAGGGTTTTTTCAACAGTGGCTTCTTTGAAAGAACAGAAGTTGATAAAGGGTCTTCAATCAGTGCTCTGTTTTACTTTGATAAGACAGGACCTTGAATTGTGACTCTTGAATTGTTAAAACTCTTTTCTAGTAAAGTGGAAATACTTTTCAACTGGTGAAATAGGAAGTTCAGCAATTTTACTTTATTAAACATGTTGTTAGATTTTAATTTTTAAAATGCCAAGTAGTTTGTAGAAAGCAACTTTAGAAGTTTAAACAAGTACTTTCTTCTTAGTATAAAATTAGTATAAAATTATACTTTTTAGCATAAAATTTCATAGAGCCTTGGATATTTTTAATACTTCCTCCAGGTTTAGCAGCAGATCCTTATAACTTTCTTTTTGCCTAGAAGTGTAGTATTATGTGTGAAAATATTAGCTTTGAGGAAATGTTTGTGAATTGCTTCTAAAAAAATTGTTAAAGGTTTTTGTGGGAGAGAGAATTCTGCCACTTTTATTAAAACAAGGCAACTTTAACCTGTGTAATTCAGGTGACAGCCTCCCTTCCTCCCTTTTGCCCCCTTAGACATAATACTACCTGGTCTGCTTCCTTCCAAGGGGGTGAGAAAGATTGTGAAGACATTGAGGTGGGCTTAGTCATGGGGGAACGTTGGCTTCTTGCCAACAATCCACGCAGGCAAGTAAGAAATGAAAAGCCCGGAGCCTGATACACAGGTTCAGAAATGCAGAACAGAAGACTTATGTGTGGTTTACTTTTCAGATACGATTAGGAACCTATTCACTGATCTGTTGTTTTTTCGCAAGATGGTCATGTTTTGTAACATTGTGAGATGTGTCACTGGAAGGACTGTGTACTCATGAACCTTGAAACTTCTTAAAAATAAAAAACTCCAACGCTCCCCCTCCCTATTTATTAATGCAATGTCTCTAAAGCAGTGTATATCCATGTTAACTATTCCTGTGTGACAGTCTGATTTAACTCTAGGTTATGGGACAGGTCTAAGAATGCCTTAAGCAGGAATTCCTTTAACTGTGACAGTTTGGATCTTGTTACTACCATCTGTTGTTAGTGTTACGTGCCAGTTATGTAGAAAGCTGAGAATACATAGGAATCCATCACTAAACATATATGTATAATTAATGTTGTATATAGTGTACAGTATATTAGGAAAAGAAGTTTTCAGAAAGTATAAATAAGCATTTCTTTGTAAGGGGCTGGTGATGGACACAACGCATCCTGAAATCTTGGGAATAACTTGAGGTTGGAGGAAATCATGTAAATTGGTAAATATACGCTTCACATTCAGAGGGTAACATTTTTACTTTCTTTTTCAGCTCTGAAGCACTAGAAATACATGGATCTTTTACATGGCTTGGGCAAACACAGTACAAGCTTCAACTTAAAGGCCAGGAGGTCTATAGCTTGCAGCTGAAGGCTTGCTTCGTTCATACAGGTGTCTATAATCTTGGAACCCCCAGAGTATTTGCCAAGCTAGTGGACCAAGTTACTTTGTTTGAAACAAGTCAGCAGAACTCCATGCCTGCACTGATTATTATCAATAATATCTGACCACTTCCTGAGAAAAAAACGCACTAAAAGATGAAATAAATGGGATTCTTTTCTTATATTGCTGGTTGACATTTTGCTGCAGTTTTTTTGAAATAGCACCTCAAACATCTAACTTGTTACTAAAGATCGTGTAGAAAAGAAAATAGCAAAATTATTCAGATGACTTGTCAATTTGTTTCTCGATGCAATGCACGTTGGACTGAAAATACGTTTATCCTTTTATAATGTATTTCTTCTCTGGTAATTAAGGTATTCATAACACGAAATACTCTAACTTCAGATCTGAACATACTTGTATGTCCAATGCCCTGTCAAAAATGCAGCTTGACTGCTGTTACAACTTCCAGCATGGTGTGTTTAATATTTGTGGCTGTATTAGGATATGGTTCAGGAAGAAAACCTCCTTGGCTTTTTCCTGTCTGAAGCCATTAGTCATGATAAATCCCAACCTTACTGTGAAGTTCAATAAGGTCTCTCAAATCCATTTCTGATTCTCAGTTCTTTAGTTTAAAATTTTGTTTTCATATTTATGGAAACTGGTGACCTTTCAAGGTTTACATAAAAGTCCCACCTAAGGTGTTTAAAAAAATAATTTCTTGAACCATTTTGAGTATTTTCTCACTCATCTCAACACAGAATGCACTATTTCACAACCATGAGATTGTCATTTAAATTGTCACTTACTTTATTATGTAACTATAACAACTGATCTGTTTTAAAAAAATCTACTCAAGATTTTCAAGAAATGTATTATATTTATAACAAATGTACTGTAAATAGAATAAAGCATACACCATATTCACTGTATGGACTAGTGGCCTTTTTGTTTTCCCTTGTATACAGCTGTAGCAATCCACAGGTGCTGATACTGTGTGTGTATGTATATATTGTGTACTGTCTTTGTTGTGGCACCCTCTGCTCAGGTGAAATTCCCATCCTATTGCCATGTGTAGCCTTGGTGTGTTACCTTGAAGTGCCTTTGAAGTGTACACTGAAGCCATTGTAGTGACTGCTTTTTGTCGTTTGAATTCTTATCCAGTGGTCCCAGGTACAACACAGAATTCAGCTCTGTGGGAAATCTCAATTACTCGCTCTGGGGAGGCAGATTTTTCATCTGGGTAACAGCTGCTGAGGGTAGGGAGACAGTCAAGTGCAGCAAACCCAGCTATGAGTTAGGAGCTAATGTTAGTGATGGGTTAGCTGAGTACAGGGAAAATGGATCACCTGATGACTTCTGATAGTCTGCTCTTTCTGTTGACTGAAGGAAATTTCACAGGGCGACACTGGTGTATGAAGCAGTACATCTACCTTCTGCTGCATTTTATACTTTTTAGCCAAGGCTTCCAATTTTACTCATTTTTGGTACTTCTGTATAACTGTCCCGTAAGGACTTAAGACTTCCTGAAAGTCTTGAAACCCATTCGCAGCACGTGACCTTTCATAGTTCTACTTAATAGGACTGTGTATCATGTTGATGAACCAGTAGAATAGAATTCTCTAACGATTAATATGTTGCTTCAGGAGTTGAGTTCTTCTTTTCTGCTATTGGGTAGATTGGAAGACTAATCTAAAAGATTCTCGGCACTGTAGCCTTAAGCTCTGTCATCAGTCCTCCTTCTGTGTCAACACCCATTTAGGGAAGAGATGTCATTAATGAAGCCATTCAGCTGTAGGCCCCGATGTTCTAAGTCATGGTTGGTGTATGTTTAAGACAGTCTGTCCAGGATGAAAAGAGGAGGTACTTTGTAGAGGAAAGTAGGCTTGTCAGATGGAGGCTGGAGATGGCCAAAATGGCAATGCACAGTGAGATCCGGCCATTGAACAGTGGCTGGCAGGTAAAGCAGGTGAGGATTTTCAAATCTCTCTGAATGCCAGAGAGATGAGATGATGCAGAGCAAAGCAACTGCTGCAGGTTCTCGGTGCTCCAGGCCCAAATGCATGAGCTCTGATGCTCACCTGGCTTGCTGAGCAATCGGTGATTCATCAGTCAAGCTGAGAGCCAGCGAGTGATGTGGGTGTTTGGGGAGAGAGGAAGGCCCTTGTCAACCTGCTTTCATGGATCTCGAGTTTACCAGTGGAGCTTTCTCAGGGAATTGCTGTAACAGTTCCTTGCTGGAGACACGCTCTTTGTCTCTCCTAGTGTCTCTTGAAAAATTCTAAGTGTGGATTTGGGTCATTCCTTTGAGCTCTGAAAAGCATTACAGAATGATAAGAGGCATCTTCTGACTTGTGGTGAGTGGTGGCAGAAAGTAGGGTTATACTGTGGCTTCTTGGGACTACACATTCATTTCAGAGTAGAACAGAATTTTACTGTGATTGCTTAGGAGAGGAGCTAGCATGGAGATAGAACTAAGCCTGGCTCCTAAATGGATTGTCACATGGGAAACTCTTAGTTCACTCTGTGGACTCCCAGTGAGGATGAAAAACAGTTCTATTGAAATGACAATTAATCTTGTCTTCCTATTGAGCAAATAAGTAAATCTGCAAAGGCCGAAACTTCACTACTTGCAAAACAATACTTGAGAAGAATCTCATGAACTTGCTGTAATGTGCAAGACCATACTAGTGCATCTCTCACAGGAATGCTATGGCTCAGAGTAGATCAAAATACCACATATTACTTTGAGATAGCTAGAAAAAGCACTCAAAAATGTTGAGATCCAGGGGATCTTTGTTGTAGTAGGAATTTAATGAATTTTCATTTGGTACTACCTTTGTAAGATAAAACCATGAAACTTGTCAAACTGGAGGTTTTGGTGAGAAATAAAATGCCCTATTTCAATCGGGGCACAGTGGGAACAATTTGATCTTGTATTACATAAAATACAGAAATAATTCTGCATCGTAATAGACATAAAGTTAGGCTTTTAATCTGAGCTGTGTCCCCAGCAAACTTGCACAAGAAATTAGGTGAATTCTGCCATCCCTTTCATACTTCTTGGCACGTGTTACTCCATCCTGTGCTGGAGGAATTCTTGTGGTTCTAGGCTGCTTAGCCAAAAATTGCTGAAATGCTGCATTGACAGATTACTATTTTGTGCAATGCAAATCTGGAGTGATAAGGTTTTACAGAGTCAATCACAGGCTGTGAGTGTTACAGGAGATGACTGATAATATAGCAAGATCTTGTGCTTTTTCTCATCTCAAGCATCTATCTCCTCAAAAATAGTAGAAATCATACTAAATGGGGTATTCTTGAATTGTGTACTTGTCCTGACCAAAACTTTTTTCTAAAAAAATTTTAGAAGGACTGATTATTCTGATAGAGCAGTTTTCTGAACTTGTTTCCTTGTCTTAAGTTGTATACTGAACTCTTCTATACTCCAAAATAGGGAAAATAATCATAACTTTAAAATAAAACAAATTACTTATGACAGAAACTCATTTAATGTCTTTTTCTGAAAATATATTATTTCAATCCTGTCTAAACATCAAGTAATGGAATAATGAGTTAACTATCAATAAATACCTAAAAGTTTGTAGCAAAAGCGGTATCAATTTTTGTCTAACTTGTGAACAAAATGTCTGTTTCCTTACTCTTGTGGTTGGTGTAATTTTAATTGATTATTGCTGTCTTATTAGAAAAGTGTCTAGCAAATTACATAAAAAGTCCATCTGTACAATGGTTTAAGACAGGTATTATTCTCCTGATACTCAGCATGCATGAAAAGCTCTGCCCTCTGCAGGAGTTGGTTACAACTTCAAGTTTGGAAGTTTGGAGGTAATTGCTCTTTTTCACTCAGCTTGGCTTGATACTAATTAGTAAAAAAAAAATCCTCTGAAGCCCCCTTAATTTAAAAATGGTTTCCTAAAATTTAAAAGCTGATGAGTTTCTGAAAGGATTCACTTATATTGGAAAGACTGTTTCTACAGTGAAATAAGCGGGACTAGCCATGTAGGGTCAGGAAAAACTTAGCGTGAAAGATGAGGGGAAAAAAAGTAAAATGATTTTTTGATTTCAAAATAATAAAACATTACCTTTCTACTTAAAAAAGGAAATTGAACTAGTTTCTCCATTGCATTATTATGACAAGAAATTTTTCCTAAATGAAAGGGAATTTCTCTAGTTTTCCCGGAGACTTTCAAAAATTCCACTCAAAATAATTTAACTTTTTCATCTCATTTTTTTGCAGGGAGTATCTTGTAAAAAAATCAAAAGTAATATCATAAAGACTGTCAGTGATGCCCCAAAACATTGGTAGTTTCTGGGAAGAGCACCACAGACATATAAGTATGGCCAGTCTTCGCGAACGAAGATTTTTGGGAAAGGTCTTTTACCTTTCCAGCCTGCGCAATGGATTTTTTAGGTAAGACACAGCATGCGCTGAACTGAGCCCACCCTTTAATCCTAAGGTTCATCTGCCGGGACCAAGCGAGCTTGGACAATGGCAGTGAGGTCCTCAGGACGTAGGTTTGTTTAGAGTGACCTTCTCTTAGATGGATGGCCTCACAGGGCTGACGAGCTCCATCTGCCTGGGGGAGTATCCCTGACCAGGAATCGAACCCGGGCCGCGGCGGTGACAGCGCCGCATCCTAACCACTAGACCACCAGGGGTCCTCACCACAGACATATACTGAGAAGGTTATGGATAAATGGCAATAACTGTAAAATGTATCCACTACGATGGCTTTGATATAGACCATTACAGGGAGGAAAATGAATTTATTTTTATCTCCATCAAGAAACTGATACTTGAGTGGGGGTAGATTTAGCCACGCATAACATCATCAACTAGGCTGGTAAAGGGACCCAAGCACAAGTCCTATGAGGAGAGGCTGAGGGAGCTGGGGTTGTTCAGCCTGGAGAAGAGGAGGCTCAGGGGAGACCTCATCACTCTCTACAACTACCTGAAAGGAGGTTGTAGCCAGGTAGGGGTTGGTCTCTTTTCCCAGGCAACTGTCAGCAAGACAAGAGGGCATGGTCTCAAGTTGTGCCAAGGGAGGTTTAGGTTAGATATTAGAAAGAATTTCTTTACAGAGAGGGTGATCAGAAATTGGAATGGGCTGCCCAGGGAAGTAGTGGATTCTCTGCCCCTGGAGATTTTTAAAAAGAGACTGGATGTGGCACTTAGCGCCATGGTCTAGTAACTGCAGCGGTAGTGGATCAAGGGTTGGACTTGATGATCTCAGAGGTCCCTTCCAACCCAGCTGATTCTATGATTCTATGATTTCAGTATCATTCAAAGATTCAGGTAAAAAATAGCTTCAGGAAAAATACTGTAGGGAGAACTCAGTTCTGTATTTGTAAACTTATCAATAGGATTGTTGGAGATATATTTCTCTACCAGTGAGTCCATACATAGAAAGCCAAATAGTATTCTTTATTATCCTTCATGTCATAGGTCGTTGATAATTATTACTGACGCTTAGGATTCAATGCTTGAAGCTAACAAAGGAAATGAGCACCAATTCTCTTTCAGTTTTGACTGTAACTAGTTTCTGTTCAGATGCAAATGCTCTAGTGACTTGTGCCTCAAAACATCGGCTTTTCCCCAATGATGATTATTTGTTCCTTGGTTAATACACTTAGAAACTTTAGTCCTGGTTTTCTTTACTAAATAACTTTGAATTCCTGCTGGAGTTGCATATCTTCCTTCTGGACAGGGAAGGCCCCTAAACTATGTCTGTAAGTACAATTTCTTGATGTTTGGGAAAAGTTCTTATTGTTAGGAAGTGATATTGTTTCTTGAAACATAAACTCAACCACCCTTTGATTTCATTTTCGGGATAGGGTTTTGCCAAGCTCTGTAGCAGAATAGAGAGGTTCAAAGTAACTGTCCTTTGGCAGTCACTCACATCATGTGCTGCCCCAGAAGAAATGCACAAGGTGCCAGTATAAAAATAGAAGAATTTCATGTTTGGATTCACTGACATAGTTCCTGTTTGGCAGAAATAATACTTGATACCCACGGCCTCTGTGGGTCCCACTGCATGGATTGAATTTTGAGCTGTTAACAAATTTCTTTCCTTGTGTAACACTGAGACATATATGTATAGTATGTTTACTAAGATAAAAAGATAGTATAATTACTTTAAGTAGTGTGAAAAAGTCTATCAAAGTGTTAGAGTGGAAAATACCTATGTGTTGGGGAGGAGGATAGCATATAAAAAGTTTAATGAAAGATGAAAAAATCTATGGTTTTCATTATTTAAACCTGAGGATACAATAACTACATAATGTAAAGAAGCTCAGTAATATACCAAAGCTTCCTTACTGATCTAAAGTTAAGTTTTCCCTGCACTGACTAAACCACAACAATCAACATTTTTATTATTCCTCAGCTGTAAAGTGTAAGTAGAGCTGCCTTACTGAAAAGCAGTCACCTGCAGTGAGACTGCCTGAAGGAGAATGGAATCATGTGGTACAACAACAGCCACAGTCAGAGTAATGGGGACAGAATTTTAAATTTTAAAGACCATCTTCTAATTCAGTATCTACTGTGAAATAGAGCTATCTACACCAAAGTGTTGCCTAACCCAGGTGTATCAAAAGTCAGGTCTCTGAACTGCAGTGGATGCAGGAGAGACTCCTGGATGTTTTTTCACTTATTACACACTTATTCCAATGAGATAAGGGATTATTTCTGAGTATACTAAAATATAAAGATGTCTGCAGTAATAGAAATGCACTGAGGGAACTTCAGCCTTTCTTCATATGCACGTTGCTATTATTTCAGTCCCTTGAAATCTTAATGTTTGCTGTCTTTTCAAAATTACCCTTGATTAATTTCATGGAAAAAAATTATTTCTATAGAGCAAAAGCTAGACTGGAACAGAAGATAATAATTTTCTCAACACTTCTGTTTTTAAAACCATGAATACTGATTAAACACGGTCTAGGACTGAGTGATTTCCTGATCCTATTTAACTCAAGATTTATTTACTGTGCGTTTCTATCAGTTTACAGGAGTAAATCATTAATTTGTAAAATGTCACTTGGCTAATGAGTTCTGCTAATTGCTTTAGTGGTAGCTGAAGAAGTGAAAAATTAACAGTTTAAAAACTGTTGCTTACAGACTGTAGCAGTGAATAAATCAATTCAGCTGATGCTTGCAAGTGTTATTCCTTTGGGTTTTCCTTTTTGTAAGTTAGGATAGATATGGTGTTCTCCTCCTGATAACTGTGGATCGTTCTTTAGCCTGTTTCCTCCAGGGTGATGAAAATTCTGCTAAAAAAAGGAAAAAGGATGTAACTATAGATTTTTACTTACTGACGGAAATAACTTAGTAATCATCTTCAAGCAGCTGCCTCATGATCCCCAGGTGTTTTGAAGGTCGAGAATGAAAGAGTTATTTCTGTATGTTGAGGATTTTGCAGAGAAAGTAACAACCACTTCTGACCAAGAAAATAAATATTTCTTGAAACTCACAGGCAAAATATTTCTTCCTATCCATTTGAAGACACTGTCAGCAACATAACCAGCTTTCCCCCTCCCACCCCCACTGCAAATGCTGTTGTTGGGGGCATGCCAGAGGGAGAGACAAAAATGTGCTTGGGACATGGGCTCCACTTCTTGTAGTTGCTGATGCCAGGGTTGTGTTGGTGGCATATTGTATTAATTGCAGCTAAAGCTTGAGCTCTTGGATTCAGGAGACACTTTGAAAATACCAGCTTTTGCTGGCTCTCACTATGTCGGGGAAATACTTGAAAATGTGATTTGGTTGTACCACAAGTTCTGCAGCCATAAAACAGTTTAAAACCAAACAAACGAACACTATAAAAATCCCTTGCTGTTGTAGTGCCATGGGCAACTGAAGGGAGCTGCTGGAGAGAGGAAAGGGCAGTGGCAGCTCAGAGCACTTCTGGCTCTGCTTGGAAGGAGCAGTGGGAGCCCTGTGAGGGAAAACTAAACCCAAAAGTTTTCCTGCTGTGACAGAACTGATTGAACACATCAGTCAAGTTAAGGGGACAAGGCTCAGGAATCACAGCTAATACTGTTTTTCATTTTAACATCTGTCCTCGAGGATCACAGTTTTCATTCTCCAGACCACAGAGGGGAGATGTCACTGCCTTAGATGTTCATGTTTTGTTTCTGGCTGCTTTTCAAATCCACTCTCTCCTTCTGTAGGCCACATGAGCCCTAAGCATTCTGGATTAATTGTATCCTCAGCTGCATTAAAAATACTATTAGATTTAATTATTCTGTTTAGAGCAGAATCTCTCTTTAACTTACTGAAATGCCACTTAGAAATGTATGTATTTTTTAGAGTAATATCTAGAACTTTTTCCATAACAGAGCTGTAAAAGATTACAAGGAGACAGGCAATAATTTATTGTTGCTTGTCACCACTTTTTTCCTACTACCTAAGACATTTTTTTTTCTCTGCAAGCTAGAGTTCAGAAAACATGAGTGGGTGTTGAACATACTCCTCAGAAAAGTTTTCTTCTGTCCGAAGCAATGCTGTAACTTTGTTCAGTACGTTATGAAACTTCCTACAGGCTAGAATTTTTCTGAAGACTTGCTAGGTATTTTTAGCATTTTACAATATAATTTCTGAGTGCCTGGGACTTGACATTGATGAAGGTTGCCATGAAAATACTTTTCTTAGCACTGAGAAATTGCAATTAAAAATGGGATGTTTAAACCCCTTTCAGTGAAGGTCTTTCCGTGGTAGTATGCCTTTGTTACACAAGACAAACAAGTATGTATGCATTGGGATGACAGCGGAACGGCAGATATGTAGTGGAAACATTCACTGTGCTGCCATTTTCTTCCTCACTTTGGCTGCTAGGTATTGTTGCATTTTTTCTTTTCCTTTTTTTTCCTTTTTTTTTTTTCCCTGAATGACATCTTTACAGTGAAAACTTGTAATTTTAAGTGTATAGGTTTAAAACTTTGTGTGAGTTTATGCTCTGCCTGAGCTGTCAGTGCTCTGTAACTCAGTGTGAGTGAGGGCAGGTGCCAGCCTTGTGGAAGCCCTTCAGTGGCAGCTCTAGAAGTAGAATATGGAAACAAGAGCTCAAGGACCTGTTCTTCTGTTGATCACATGAAACAATCCCAGCTGTGGGATCAACACACCTGCAGATGAGACAGCAGTCCAGATACTGCTGCTTGTTAAAAGCAGATTCCTACTAAAAGATTCTGACACTGTTTGCTGGTAAAGGAAAAGGGGACTGTGCTCTTCACATCCTTATTTAGTGCAGTTTACCAAATACCATATAGAGTTGTCTGTTTCAAGTATAATTAGTCCTGTTCATATGAATGCCCTGCATCAAGTATCTTAGTAAAAATCCTATATGCTGCTGTAGACTGTTAAGTTTGTTAAATAGGTAATTATTCTTGTCAGGGGTGTTTAGTCAGGTGTGGCCGCTTATACATTATACAGTCAGGTGTGGTGTTACTTATGTAGTAGCTGTATGATGGATGCATTGATCAATGTAGCATTTCTAAAGTCACAGAAATGAGAAATAACAGCACTGACAGCACCTCAGTAGGCACTGGCTCCTGACTGAGGAGAAAAGAAGCCAATGTCTTAATTTAAAAATCCTGCTTTTACATATTATAGTACAAAATCAGCTGTTTGACATACTACTGTGGTTTGACATTGAACTCCACTGATGTGGGTGTCTGTGTCTATGAAGGTAGTTGAAGTTTGCCATATTTCTTTAGGAGCAGGATGAAAATCCCCAAGTCCATATTCTAATTCTAAATCCAAAACACAGCACTGGACCAACCAATAAGATAAAATGAACTCTATCCCAGCTGAAAGCAGGACAGTCACTAGGCAGCTAAAAAGGGTCTGAGGGGGAAAACAATCCAAATAAATACCTATTCCCAACTAAATTTATTCAGTCCTGATACTGGATCTGAGACAAAATGATAGGGTAAATGAGCACACTGAGCAGTTGTTGCACCTGTGGTCTTAGGAAGAGAAAAGGGTGGAAAATGGTATATGAAAAGTTGTATATGTTTACTAATAGAAATTTCCTGTTATCAGCTCATGATAAGAATGTAAGAAGGAAAGATATAACCTTTATTGCTCAACCTGGATGGGAAAAGGAGATAAGCATAAAAGCCTTGGCCTCCCTCTCCCTCAGATTCCTGTAGAAATACCCGAAAAGACCAGTAGGGGCAGATAGGCTCTGGTGGCCATTTTTGGCAAAAACGGAGGAAAATGCTGATACAGCTTTTCGGAAGCTAATCCACTTGTATATATTTGACTTGTGTCCTATAATAGAGAGCTTTTCTCATCTTTTTTGTGAGATTAAATCTGTATTATCCTTTATGCTGCTTTAAAGAATATTAGGCTGGTGGTCAGAAGGTTGTGATGGATAATCACAAAACTCTCTAAAATTGCTCCTCATGACAACTGTCTTCTAGAAAACCAAAATGAAACTGGCAAAACAAACCTAAAAATTACTGAAGGAGAAGTATTTGTATTGTGACCCAGACAGAAATCTGAGGCAGGGAGATTTGGGGCAGAACTTCAAAATGTAAAGGGGTAGATTAACAACCAGGGAAGGCAGTGAATTTCAGGGTTCCTGCTGTTGCCTCTTTGTATCCCATCAAAGTATTGCTTCACTTTAATCATCAGTGCAAATCAATTCAAATTTCATGACTTCTAATTGTTCCGGTCAAAAGTGACAATAAGGTTATACAGTTTCATAAGAAACTCAGTTTCTTTGAAAGTGTTACTTCCTGGGAGGGAAGAGGATGTTTCAGGTACATATTGTTACTTTGCCTGGAACTGTTATTTTTGTTGAATCCTTCTGTGGAGGTTTCAACCAGTTGCCAAGGTCCTGGAAAGACATAAAAGGAGAATACACTGGATCCTAATTAGAATAAATTATTCTTTTAATAATAAGCTGGTTTTTTGTTTGTTTGTTTGTTTGTTTGGGTTTTTTGCAGTGTCCATTCGCTTTGGACCCAGAACAAGCAGTAAATAAAACACAATGCAGCACTTGTGCTGACGGGATTCTTACTTAGTAGGAAGAGTATGGTAATAGGCGAAGGTGTACATATGAAGAACAGATGTATACGAAGAATGCAGCCTGAATCTCTAGGAAATTGCCCAAAGGTGCAAGCAAAAACTAGTCTAGTGTCAACAGAGTTGTCCATGGGAGGTAAAGATAAGAAGAGAAAAGTCGAGGTTTATTAGAAAAGAGAGAAATTAGGGATAGTTTTGGTTACTTAGATGAGGAACTAGAGCTGGTGAAAGCAGCTGCCACAGAGAAAACGGTCGAGTGTATGGATAAAATTCTAGAGTGGGATCTGAATTTAATTCCAATTTCACCAGAGGTATCCTTTGGGCAGGTGCTGTCCCAAAACCTTTAAGTTTGTAAAGCAAGTAAACCACCTGGAAGTTAATAATTAAGACATCATGAGGCTATAGAACCTGCATGTTTTTCACTTCCCACATTTTAAAAATAGTAGAGTACGCTCCTATTTCATGAACATAAGTAGACTAAAAAGTAATCAGATTTGATTGTAAGAGTTTGTGTTGGCTTATTTCATCTAGAAGAGAATCTACACCATCAGTGAATAAAAGAATCTTCGCTCTCATGGCTTTTAAAAGCCAATAGTCAAGCACTCATGAGAGATAAGCAATGGCTTTGCGTGTGGATATCTTCCCACAGAAAAAGCTAACAAATCTTAATTAAAAAGGGAAAGATAAGTTTATAAATACACCTGGACCGATAAGTATGAGGCCAAAGTTAAACTCAATTTCATGAAAATGCCAGACACACAACTCCTGGGTAGTTAACAGTGCTGGGTCTGTGATAAATTAATGGTTTGCAAAGTAGAAATATGATGATAATTAATATTACAAAGTCTGTAAGGAATATATACATTTTGCATTTCTCAAAGCATTGCACTGGATTGTACACTAAATTTTATGTTTAAATAGCAATGGTTTGTGGCCTGATTAAAACGTACTAAGCAATTATAAACTCCTTGTGGTGGGGGAAAAAAGTTTTCCCCCGGAGTTAAAAAAAATGGTAACACCCGAGGGGGTGGTGTCCCTTGGTGTTGAGCCAATCAGCGCTCCTGCAAATATAAACATATCACAACCAGACTGGAAAAGAAGGATGTTGTTGTTGTTGAAGAGAAGTGGCCATGTTCTGAGGCCAGGAGGAGAAGGGGCCCGGAACCCCACTGGGGGCTGGGCCCCCCCCCAGCCCCGGCTGGGGGGCTGCAGGAACTTGGAACAGTGTTAGACTGGGCTAAGTATCCCAGCTAGAAAGCTGGGAGTTTTCCTTCACTGTGAGTGGGCAACAGGAGCAGCGGACGAGACAGCAGTGAATGGAGGCTGTGACTAAAGGCCAAAAGAGATAAGAACTGAAGAAGCAGCAAAACAAGCACGCAGCTAAGCAGAGAGACACAGAGTTGTCTGAAGGATGAGAGAGCTGGCAACAGAGCAGATTAAGCTCTACAGAGACAGAGTTTTGGGTAAGAACTGAGCCAAACCCCCCAAAACCCTTTTGTGACCTCTCCTAAGTGGAGTGGGTGGACTCCTACTGGATGGAAGTCCTAAAATGCAACATGCAGCACTGGAGAAAGGAGCTGGGAAGCTTGGAGACATCCCGGAGCTCCGGGACGGCCAGATGGAATGTGGAGGGGGTGATCTTGGCCCCCCCCCCTGCTGCTGCTGCCAGGCTGGCAGTTTTGAGACAGAGCACAGGAGCTCTGATAGAACTCTTGAGGCAAAGGTTTTCAACTGAAAGCTGCCTGAGACATTCTGACTCAAGGGAGCTTGAATCCCCTGAGGAAAGGGACCGTCACGAAGACCCTCTGCAGTTTGTGATATGACATGGTGATGCGAGCTTATCCCTGATATCACAGTCCATGGGAGAGAGGGGGGAGAGGAGACCCCCCTTATGTGTATTGGAAAGAGATCCAGCTACAACAAGCCAGTTACAGCTGTTGCATGGAAGAAGAGAGGCTGCTGCCCTAAAGGTGGAAAGGATCTTTTCTTTTCCCTTCTGGACTTTTATTGGAGGGAGAAGAGATCTGATCCATTGTAAATACTGATTTATCATAGGAGACATAGCTAAGATTGTATATGATGTATTATATTTATTTGTACAGTGCATTATAATTTATAATTATAATTCCCTTCCCCCCATATTGAGTCTTGTGGTTTTGTCTGGAAAACCCATCTCACACTGGGTTGAATTGTGGTAGGGGGGCTTGGACTCGGGAATTGGATTTTAGGGGTCTCAAACCACCACACTCCTTCATCTCCCAAAGGATTTTAAAATGAGTACCTAACTTGTTTTTCCCTGGATTGCTGTCCCAGAACTTCAGGGTGTTAGCTATAGCAAGATTACAGTAAAAGACTTGTTCTGACAATGGCTAATTTTAGACATTTTATTTTCAAGGAAATTACTTCAACCATGTTCACATTATTTCTGTGGCCCTCCTAATCATATTTCAAGAAGTAAAACCATGGAAAGATGATTAATAAATAGCAAACAATGTTTGAATGCTATGTGCTTGATTTGAGTCTTGCATCAAATTTAGTCACATGAAATACCATTTACTTCAGTTGAATTAGTCCTGATAGAAGCCGGAGTGCAGTAATCTCCTAACTCTGCATCTAAAGATCTTATTCAAGAGGGTACTGTGTCAGTCTCTGTTTGTGAAACAGCATTTCTCTGTGCTTGAATGTGCAAAATTGAGGTGTGCACCGCTGATGATCCACTTTGAGAGCACTCTGTGTGGCTCCTGGAGGAGTGTGAAGGGAGGAGGCACCTATCTCACGTCAGATGTCCTCACTCTGCTCTGGCTGTTATTCCACAAAGGCCTTGGATGCTGGCAAAGCTGGCTTAAAACATCTACATACTCCTGCCTTTGGCTTCTTTTTCATAGTTGTAGATTGTAACTCTTTGGGATACATGTGACAAATCATAGCGTTAATAAAGCAATTAAAAGAACTCTGCCTTTTCCTGTCGTGCAATGAGCAGGGAACACCTGAACCAGTTTCACTAGAAAGGATGTGGTTGTACAGAAGCCCAAACAGAGTGAAGGTTACTGTGGCCTGGCTCTCAATTAGATGTTTCAGGGAGACGATCTGGTTGCTCTTACAGGTTTTTCAATGAAATCTCCGAATCACCCTCCTGCCCCAAGAGATGGGGCAGCACTGCAGCTGCACTGCTTTGAATCAGCCTTAAACTGTAGTGGGACCTCATGCTGAGAAAAACACCCACGGGTTCAGGGTTTCGTTGACCCCTCCTAATGCTGCACAGACCAGTGTTCAGCAATCACTGATAAACTCATTATGGACAGCAAGGATGGACCACTGCCATACAGGAAATGTGGTTTTATTCTTATACAGTAATAGATAACTGGATTGGATATTTTTCTGCAGTTCAGCTTTGGTTTCTCACTGGTAGTCAGGAAATCTGTTTTTTTTTTTTTGAGTAGCACTGTGCAGCACTGTGAGATGTAGCCTTTGTAATTATTATTGGCTTTTGGAGGTATCTCTCTTACGTTTGCTTTGTAACAAGTGGTTGCTGCTCCATGAAAAACCCAGAAGGATTTGGACGTGCACTGTACACCAAGACTGTTTAACAGTGATATTGCTAAGTGATCCTGAGCTAGGTTGATTCCCATATTTTCAAGAAGTTATGAGATACTCAGAGAATATGACAAATCCAACCGTTTTTAGTTGACTAAGGTTGGTGTCATCACAGTATTTACATTCTTGGAACAAGGCAAGACCTGTAGGGGCTAGTAATTCATGTAATTTTAAATCATCTGAAAAAGACAAGGACCAGCAAAGTGTGAGTGCTGGCAATTGTGTCTACTTTGGCTTTTCCTTCAGGTTGTCATATGGTGAAAGGATAATGTCACTTTTCAGAGTGATGTGTACTAACCTCTTCCTACAAAGAGAAGCAAGATTTGTTGTGTGAGAGAGGGAAATGTGGCAATTGTGTACAACTGCTTGCACATTTGGGCGGGCTTTCCCAGATCTCTAAGATCATAGACAGGGAGTCAGTTCAAAGTGTGTAACCACCACCAGAGGGTTTCAAAGCCTTTGACTGCCACACACGGGGTGCACATGGCCTCAGCCAGGTTTAGGATGCCTCAAGGATGTATTTTTCCTTTAGGTTAGGGAATTGTAAATTACTCATGCTGGGAGAGAAACCAGCCTGCAAGGCAGAATATGGAAGGAAACCACTTTGTAAAGGAGAATTAGCTGAAGTGCCTAAAGACATCTGTTGAGGAGATAAAACTCAAAGTTAAACTATTCCCTTTTTGCTTCACCATCCTCTTCTTCCCTCAAAACTGAAAAAGTAATTCTTCAAGGAATAGATCTCACAGAATTGCAGAATATTCTGAGTTGGAAAGGACCCACAAGGATCACCAAAGTCCAACTCCTGGCCCTGCACAGGACAGCCCCAAGAATCACACCACGTGCCTGAGAGCACTGTATGAAAATACCTGGAAAGAGATATAATCCATGTGGCATTAATTTTGCTGAAAATGGTTTAATGTAGATCTGTGTCAGGTTCCTTCAGTGCGCTGTATGTTTCTCTATGGCATCATACCTAGAATCACTGAAGTCTCAAAAGCCTGTTAGAGCTCCAGAAACTCCTGCTTATGATAAAAACCTTAAAGCAGCTTTCCAAGCATCCTACAGGAACTCAGGGCTTACAAAAATATCGTATGAGGCATAAAAAATGTTCCCTTAAGCCACAGAGAATTAGATTCCTTACAGTGAGGAGTCTTCAGGCAGCAAATAACTAAGCCTGATGCCATGAAGATTTGGGAGCTCTGTTACCGCTGCCCTGGAGGAAGGTCATGGAAGGAGTTTTTTATAGTTTTCTCCTATGACTTGATGTTAAGTTCTATGTCAAGATATTACAGCCAATAAAAATATTTACAAATGAATATGAGGAAAAAGGCTGAAGAGATGTATAATCTTCACACTTCGCTTTAGAGTACAAAGAGTTGCCAATGGGAAAAAAAATGCAAAATATTTCAGGTGGGCAAGACAGTAGAGTAAGTCAGCTAAGAGAAACAGTAGAGAACAATGAAAAATGCTGAAATGATGCAGTTAGATGAAAGGATTGTACCTGTCCTTTTAAGAAGCTGGACAAAGTAAATGAGACAACAGAAAACTTTGAAAATTTAAGTAACAAGTTTGAGGGAAGACATTGAATGTCTTAAGTCTTTGGTGTAAAGCAAAGTCATTTGAGGGGCTGATGGACTTGGTGTGAGAGCAGTTGTGACTCAGCTGCAGATGGGGAAGGATCTTTCCTGGTCAACAATGACTGATGTGAAAGCTTGCACGAAGAACACCTTTTCGAAGAAAATCAGCTATAAACTCCAAAGAAATGAGGAAAAATTAGAAGCTCTATGGTGAAAAATTACTTAGCAGGACAGGAGAAGATGGTTTAAAAGAGACTTTGCTGGGTTTGAACTAATGAGTGTTTGCTGTAAGTTTTTGAGTTGGGTTTAGAGCACCATGTTGTTATGGACAGTGGCCTTAGTAAGTTTTAACTGTTTAAAATCAGCCTGCAGTTTGATGTAAAGAAAGAAGAAAGCTGTGTCAGGTATTGCTGCCAGCCTGGTGATAGCGGTGCATGGGTGGCAGGTGGGACCTCACTTCTTGTGATTAAATTTACATCCTTCCCTCTGTGAAAGAGGATGCAGTGGTGATATGAAGGAGGCAGATGTGACCCTAGATTATGACAGACATTTCTAATAAAAAACTGCTCCTGAGCTAGCCAGTGAAGTACAAGATTGAAGGGGTTAATAGCGGGTCTATTAGTTCCCAGGATGAAGATATTGACTGGGCAAACTTTTGGGTGTATCCTTGACGATAAGGAAGTCAGTACACAGCCCTAATGGAGAAAACAAAGGCAGACTGTAAAGCTGGTAGGCCTAGGATGTGGGAACTGCAATAAGGCCTTGAGCTTTGCCAAATGTATCGCCCATAGAACCTAGCCAATGAAAACGCTGTTGCTTGCTTACCTAAAATAAAGATATTGCTTGCTGCTAGCAAGGGGTATAAAAAAGCAGATGAGAAAATAAAGATAGATTCAGGCATCTTTTCTGCACGTAAGTGACTCCTTGTATCTTTATCGGCCGTCACAACTCTACACTGACACAAGATGGTTTCATGGGAGTGGAAGTTTGACTGGTTAATGAGAAGGACAGGATATTTCCACACCCTTCACAAATAGGTTAATTCTGGGTGGGGACGGTGAAAGAAGAAGACAAGACAAATGTTTTCATTTGAAAATAGTAAGAATCAAACTGGCTATAAAGAGATGTTGTTGGGTGTCATGGTGCTGAGAGACTCGTTGGTAAACTAGAAGACAAATTTGAGTGTGAAGTTAAGAGTAAGTAATTAAACAAACTCATTGAAAGCTCCCTAGCTAGCTATTATAGCTCAAGAAAGAAGTTTTCTTTACCATGTGTTCAGTGTTTAGCAGCATCAACAACAAAAAATGAAATAGATAATTATTTATTTCACTGTGCAGTTCCACAATATATTGTCACTTTTTGTTGTGGTGGTCTCTGCATCCTCAAAAGTACATAGCAGAATGAGAAAAGCACAGTGAAGATCAAAAGTACAGAAAAATTCCTACAAGATGAAGGAATTTGCTTGTAACTGCACTCCCAGCTTCTTCCCCATTTCTCACTATTTTATGTTTACCATTACTTTCTGTGGGCAAAATGCCAGAAAATGAAGCTTCTAGAGAGAACCATCATTTCTGACTTGCTGGTTTAAGGTTGTGGACCACTGAGCTGTCTTCAAATGATGCCTTTCACAATTGTACCAAGGCTGTACCAGATCCCTGTTGAGATGGGCTAGGTTTTCTTGTGGTGCTCCCTATCTCCAATACTTCAGGAGCTTCCTCAGCCCTGGCAGAACAGCAGTATGCAGAGGCAGCTAGGCCTGTGTGCACTGATGGTAAATGGGGTAATTTGGATGTTGGCATGCCCTTTTTAGTTTACTTGGGTAAAGAACAAGTCTGTGAAGTTAGTTTTGCCTCACCAGTACTATTGTCACAGAGTACCTCCCGAGACATAATGGATACAGAAAGAAAAAAACAGTCCAACAAGGTCTGTGAGTTAATTTCTCACTTAGACAGGGGTTTAAAACAGTCCTGTGTTCCAAAAATATGGCTTTCCATAACCAGAGTGAAAAAATTAATTTCCAAGAGAATTTGCCATGAGGCTGAACAATGGTAGGACCTCAATGCATCCATGCATGCATGGATGAGTCAGCTCCCTTTATGATTGTGTGCTGAAATGGCAATGGAAGGGAATAAAATGAGAGAGTAGAAATCTGTATACAGAAATATTTATTCGCACATGTGAACAACTGATCGTGGTCTAATACATTTTTCCAGTAGTTAGTATTAAGATTTCCAAAGTCTTCACAAACATGGCCATGGCAAAAAAAACCCCAAACAAATCCCATGTTTGTTTGGTAAAGGCCTCTATGTGCTCCTTATTTCAGGAATCTTTCATGCACTGTGCAATCATCCAAGTTGCTGTGTGTAACTTCTCTTGACTTAATTTTTTTTGTCAGAGTTACTGAGGAGCAAACCTTTTCTAAGAAAGGGAAGACTTCAGAGATTTTTTTTGTTTTAATCCAGGGCATAGTAGTTTGTCCTAATGTCATTTAATGGAGAGAGGTGATTAAAAAGAATGCAGAACTCATTTCAAAAAAGTTACATATGGAACTAAATCGAATGGTTCTTTGGTATAAAAATGTAACTATTACTGAAAGTACATTTGGAAATTTTTCTACTTCTGGTTCCCTCTTTGTCATTTGCTGATGTCACTAATCTGATTTGAAATGAAATGATAACTACTAGTATCAAAAATACTTTACAATAAATGTTGAATTATTAGAGTGTGTTCATTTACTTGTTTTACCTCCTCCTACCCTGCTGCTCCATCTGCTGCATACTTTTCCTGTTAGGCTATTTTCTATTGAAGGTTTTAAGCTAATAAATACAGTGTAGGGAAGGAGCAAAACATGGAATACTTAGGGTAAATGTTGTGTGGGGAAGATGGAAGAACTGAAATCAATAGAAGTCTATCTGAAATTAGAAAATGAGAGATTTATGACATATGTTCACAATGTCGATAGTTTCCTAAGAGTGTGACTTTTATACCTATTTATTAAAACTTATACTTTCAGTTTAGATGCTCAGGCCTGAGTTGTTACCTGGTTTGTGGTAATTAACACACTCTCAAAAGTTTAAGAATTAAATTTTTTTAATTTGATTTTTCAAAATTTGTATTTAAATGCATTTCTTGTGTGTTGGTGAGTTTCTCTTGCTGTTGAGGGAAGGAAGTGTTTTACAGGTAAACACTGGTGAAGTATTTTTCAAAAATATCATTATGTAGTTCATCAGCCCAGAAAAAAAAAATCCAGTGAAACCTGTTGTTGTTGGCCAGCACAGCATGTTAGAATGTTGAGTGGTTTGAAACATCAGTATGCAGTTCTTGTCTATTCCAGTTCCTCTTTGAAGACAAACGTAATTTTTTAGGTAAAAATTTACTGTAAAAGAATAGGAAAAAATATTTACAATGCATTTACAATGCGGATTTCCCAAAACTGCAAATAAGAACAATTGCAACTGACACTCAGATGATTCTCAAAATGTTGTTTAATGGAGGCTTTTTCCCCCCTTTTTTATTAACAAAGATGGGGGCATTTTTGCTTGATCTTTACACTTCCTATATCTGTTTTTATTTTCTTATTTTGATAACACACAGAAGGCTAAAGCAGTTATTCTTACGCTGTCTTTACACAAATTCTGGTGTTGGAAATATGTCAGAGAGGAGATGAGTAAAGTGGCCTCTAGAGACTATAGTTACTATAACAGAAAGAATGAAATAAGGTATGACAACCTTGAAGTGATTTTCATTTACAGTGGCAAGGGAAAACTGGTATTACTGGAACAGGGATAAAGTAGATGAGACAAGCAAGAGCTACATTGTCAGTGGTGCAAAACCCCATCATCTTGGTATGTCAGAGTGAGAGCTTTTTTAGCTTCTCAAAAAAGAGGGGGCCACTCTTATCATAGACAAATTAAGAGTAGGGTTGGATGCTTTTTGGATGAGGGACATTGCATACACTGAGAATATCAGCCCGTTTTTTTCATGTCTGAATGACGCTTGAAGCATGGAATTTGTGGCTTAAATGCTCCACTGGGCACTTGGAATAAAGTTCTTTTCTCAGCATGGGATTTCATTCCACAAAATTCATTCCAAAGACAACAAGGATAAAACCCCAGAAAGTCTACCTCTGACAAGTAAGCAGACAGCTTTAGAAAACCAGAAACTCAAATGGCTTTTCAGTACTCACAATGAGCTGAAGAACTGCATGTTCTAGGGTAGAATATCTTTCCTTTAGCAAATATAGAAGTTTGGTTTTGATAGGAGAGAGCACTGAAAATAGAGTTCTAACATCTGAAATGAGCTCAGCCTTTTGTTGTGGATACCTTGCCTCAGGGCAAAAGCAGGTGAACATCCTGTCACTGTCTTTGTTGGTCTCTTGAGGACGGTCACATGCTGGAGTGCTGGCCACCAGGAAAGTGCGAGAGCTGAGGATTTTGGTGTGAAGTCTTGCTGTTTAGGTGGAAAAAAGTGACAGACCACAGGGAGAATAAGCAGCTTATAGGAAGCTGTAGGGAAGACGGACAAACTGACTTTGGATACTCTGCCTGTTGCACTGAAAGAAAGAAATTCTTAGGTCGATTAGATAAATGGTATTTAATGCAGGTATACATCAGTGAGATAAAATGCAGTGGATTTAAGTGCTATGTGAACTGGGAGCTTTAGCTGCTTCTTAAGGTGAGTTAATTTCTCCAGGTGCCTTTTCCCTCACATTTCCCCTGTTTCTTTCAAGTCAAACGTGTAAAGCTCTGCTGCTACTTCATTATGAACTGCTGTCGATGGAGCAAGAGCCTGTTGCTGTTCATAGTGATGAAGCAGGAGACAGGAGCTTGACCTTTGCAACAAGAAACTCGATGGAAGTAAAGAGAAAGCGAGAAATTACCACCAGTGCAAATGTATTTACCGTTATCTGAGACAAAGGCCTGTGAATGTAACTGGAGGATTTTATTGAGCTTCCATCATCATATGTTTGTGGTAATTTCCATTTGCCAAGAACAGTTCCAGATAATCTCTCTAATACCAGTTAAGACAATACAGCAACAGCATCTGTGAGAGGAGAAAAAACAAACAGGAGGATTAGCCTTTTCTACATTTATTTCTTTTGGACTATGGTAGAAGACAACTCCACCTGAGACGATTGCCCTTAAATTGTGTGACGTGTTAAACCCTGTGTGTGAGAGCATTTATGTATCTGGGTGTGGCTATAGCAGGCGTATTGCTTAATGGACTGCTGGTGTTAACTATTTTTTGTGTCTATCTGAGGTTACTGTCTTTTTGATTTCTCCAGGGCTGAGATTTTATTCCAAATATTCACTTCTTACTGCATTTATCCATTGTGAGTAGTACTAGTCAAGTGATGGTGAAATGCTTCATTTGTTTTTCAACCCCCCTTTCCCTTTCCCTTTCTCTTTCTCTTTCCCTTTCCCTTTCCCTTTCCCTTTCCCTTTCCCTTTCCCTTTC
>NW_020897689.1:20756983-20834160 GCF_003984885.1 Neopelma chrysocephalum
CTTTCCCTTTCCCTTTCCCTTTCCCTTTCCCTTTCCCTTTCCCTTTCCCTTTCCTTTCGCCATGTTGCTTAGTGTATCAAAATACTGCTAAACATTTTGACTAAAGGAGCTGACAACTTCAGAATGTGGCATGGGGCTTGTGATAACTGCTACTGCAAATCATGCAGGTGTCTGAATAGAAAGGGAGGAGCTATAGTCATTCAGATGATGCTTTTGTTCCTCTGGAGAACCTTTACAAGTGAATGCGTCCATTTTGATTAAGACTAGTTTTAAAAACATGTATTAAAGTAGCAGAAAAATAATAAGCAATATGAATTTATGACCTAGGCCTTCTACTCTCAAGGATTTTGATTTTTCTTTTCAGAATGATTATGATTATCATTATACTGCTTTGTTTTACGAAAATGGCATTAAAGTGAATCATAACAATAAAGCAGAACATAGTTACTTTACTGCACGTTTGCTTTTCAAATGAGAAAGTCTTTTGTAGTTGTAAATTGACCAACACATAATTTAATTATGCAGTTTTATTGATTTTTTTAAGACTACGCTTGTAGCTGTATTTCTACAATTCAGTATTACATTTAAGAAAGAAGGATAGCACCTAAGAATTAATTTTTTGGTTATTTGCCAGGTGGCTGTATGGGAAACAGATTTGCTTGTTCTATGCATTTTGTGGGGTGCTGTTTGGGATCTGCAGTCTCTCAACACTGACATTACTGAGCATGGTGTACTGCCTCAAGATTAGTTTTCCAGTTTGTGGTAAGCTTATGTTTCTGTCTTACGTTACTCAATTTTCATAGGAACATAGACCACCACTTTTGGGCTGCATATCCTAGAGAGCATTTCTATAGAAGAGACCTTTTGCTTCCAGTCAAACAATTCTTGTTTCTGTGATCATTGATAACTGACTATAGGGCTAGATGTATGCAGCTGACTACTTGTAAGATCTTTTAACTCAAGGTGATAATTGGCGAGCATGGAATAGGAGTTCTGATCTAAAAGCAAGACTAGCTTGAATAAAATAATTTTTCTTTCAGAGTTTATTGCTACATTTTGATAGAGATTTTTTTCCTAGAGATTTATGTTGTGCTAAGTTTCCTAGATGTATCAGAGAATTCAGCTACCTAATTTTTTTTGGAAATTGTTGCAAACCATGCTCTATTCTTACAAACTTTCAATCTGTTGTAATATTTTGAATGCTTGTTAAAGTTATCCCTCTTACTTATCCAGCTCAGCTGCCTGCATATGAGAAACTGCATTCAGACATGTCAGCTGTGCTAATCTTCACTGATTGCTTTGTGTCTTCCAGGGAACAGGTTCAAGAAGGAACATGGTCAAATCTTGATAGCCTGTGCTTGGACTTATGCAGCAGTTTTTGCATGTTCTCCCCTGGCTCACTGGGGAGAATATGGAGTGGAGCCCTGTGGCACAGCCTGCTGCATTGACTGGCATTGCACCAACATAAATGCCAAGGCCACTTCTTACACCATAGTCCTCTTTGCTTTTTATTTTGTTCTCTCTTGTGGAGTAATTGTCACTTCTACTCCCTTATTCTGGTAACTGTGAAAGAATCCAGGAAAGCAGTGGAACAGTACGTCTCAGGTCCTGCCAGGATGAGCAATGCACAAACCATTACTGTCAAGGTATTTGAAAGTTAGTCTTTGGCAAGACCTTTTTGGCACAGCTGGGCAGCACCATTTAAGGACCAAGAAAGTTCTTGAGAAGGGAGTAGGGATTGAAAAAAAAATTGATCCTTACTGCATTTTCATTTCAGACAAAAATGTTGTCCTGCTTAGGCACTTGAACAGGCTCCCCAGGGAAGTTGTCACAGCAACAAGCCTGACGGAGTTCAAGAAGTGTTTGGGCAATACTCTCAAGCACATGGTGTGACTCTTGGGAATGGTCCTGTGCAGGGTCAGGGGTTGGACTCAATGCCTCTTCCAACTTGGCATATTCTGTGATTCTGTAGATTCTTCATATGGCAATGAGTTTCTAAACATACAAGTAATAGCTATGTCGTTTCTGGAAGGTGATATTAAGCTCACAGAGCTTCATTACTTATGAAAATTAAGAATACAGATTTTGATCAAAAGGAAGGTTAAAAATTGGAGCACTGTGCAGAATTGAGTTTAGGTCTCATGCACTTGAACCATTGCTTATGAAAGCCAGTCTGGTTTTGAGTGAGTGAATTCTGTTTGCCCGGTTACAGACATCCAAGAAGATCCATGTCTAAGCTTTATATCATTAAAGATTTTATATAGTATAGTAGTGTCGCGGTAGGAACGGCCATGCGACATAAAAAAGGTTCCAACAAAGTTTATTTCCAGGAAAAAGACAGCACACCGGGGCTGCTTAGCAGTCCCTTTAAGTACAGTTTTTGAACACACGTAATCCACACGGATAGGACAGTTCAAACTCACACACCAGAATTCTTACAGCTAATAGGTGCATTTTCTAAACTCTACTTTCTCACAACAACTTTGCTCTTTCTCAAAACAGCCCTGTGAGGTTCCCACAACAGTCCCGAGCACCTGCTCTTATTTTTCTCTCATGCTGATGTTTTTCCCGACCACTCTTGTTCAAAACAGGTCTCTGTTCTCATGAGACAATGTTCCTGTTCTCACGGGACAGCTTCTTCAGGATGCATCAGTATATTGTCAGGATCAGGGCCTCAGTCCTCTCTTTCAGTCCATCTCAGGGGTACATTTTGATCTGGTCAACATCGACTGCTTCGTCGATAAGTGCCAGGCTGCTGACAGGTTCTCTGTCAACCCCCGACATAGTAGAGATCAAATTCCTGTAGTGTACAGGTGAATAAAGGACAAAAGTCACGAAAAATGTATCTCTGTAAATTCTTTTTGAACTAAAACCTCTGAAGGTTTGTTTTTCACTAGCTTATACATTCAAATTAAACCTGTGGTTGCAGTATTTGTTGTGGAAATTGTTTCCTGCTGCAAAACCACGTCCTTTCAAGGAGAAGATCAGCATTTATTTTTTTAATATACCAAAAAAAAAAAGAAGACAAACTTTGCAGCCGAAATTAGAGGTGTGCTTCACCCTTTAGATAACGTACCTCTTGAAAGATATGGGTGTTACCTCTTGACTCTCTTAACTATCTCCACTGAGAAAATCTTTGTTTGTTTGGTTGGGTTTTTTTCCTCAATTTCAGTGAATCCTTCCCTCATTTTTCTAGTTTGGCGTGTCCTTCTAAATATCTTCCTCACCACCTTTCAGATTTCCACTTAGGTTCATCTTTGGTCCTTATCTTCTCTCTCTGTTTAGGAATATGGACACTCTCATTTGCTAATACAGTTGGATATCTCACAGATCTGCTTCTGTATAGATTTGCTGTCTCTTTTTCGTGCTAACAAACTTGGTCTCTCTCTGACACTTTTCTTTAGATTGCCAAGTGCAGTGTAGCTACACTAGACATCATAATCTGCCCTGTCTCTCCCTTTGAGTATCTTGGTTTTGACCACCATGGGAAACACCACCCTCCTGCTTACCATATGATCTTGTAAACCAAATATCTTCCTCAATCCAAGCAGTTTAAGAACTTAAAAGTTATGTTCACATTTTACCTACTCCTTTTCTGTAATAACTCTTAGATGAAACACTTTCTAACTGAAGCTCTAAAGTATATTCCTGCCCACTCCTGGATATTCAGTAGAATTTCGTTACTTAAGTCTTTCACTTGACTACTGGATACTATACTTTAACTCTTTAATTAACTTCCAAAACTCTTCATAGCTTGTCATAACTCGCTTCTATACCCCTGTTCAGTGAGACCAAGACTCTGGTTATGCTATATGTTCATAGCACTCAGGAAAGCACATGTATGTTCAATGTTACTTGTCATTCTTGTGAGTTATTTCTGACAAAAAATGGCAAAATGAAAACCATATCTCCTACAAAACTTCCTTTGTGATGTTAACACAGGAAGTCACACTGGTGTATCACACAGGTTGATATTGTTTGGGCTGCTGGAACATTAGGGAAACTGCTTATTATGTAATGACAAGTATTTTTTCTTTTATTCCATTTTTTTCCCTTCAAAATTGTTGTGTTCTTCACTGTTAAATTGTAAACTCTTTGAGTTACTTTGAAACTGCTTATCATCTGCAGAGAATTTCCCCCTGTAATAATAATAATTATACAAATAACAGGTAATTATACGTGATAATCCTTTGAAGACTCTTGCTAAGAGGACGGTATAAGTCAAGTCATAAATCATAATAGCAGAAAGGAGAAAAGAGAGTAGCTTTCCTAAAACAATTCAACCCAAATATGTTAACTTCGTGGTGCACTTCTGTTGTGATTTAGCCCCAGCTGGCAATCAAGCACCATGCAGCCACTCCCCCAGTGAAAACATAAAAGTAAATTTTGTGAGTTGAGTTTAATAATTGAAACAAAATAAAATATAACAACAACAATAATAACAACAATCATAATCATAATCATCTACTACTACTGCTAATTGTATTGAAAAGGGGAGAGAGAAAGAGGAGCATAACCCATGAGAAACAATTCATGTTCAACAATGATCACCACCCACTGACCAATGCCCAGCCCATCCCTGAGCAGTGATTGGTGACTCCTGACCAACTCCCCCAATTTATACACTGGGCATGATGTTCTACGGTGTGGAATATTCCTTTGGCTGCTTTGGGTCAGCTGGTTGGTTGGCTTCTTGCTCCCTCCTGGTTTTTTGCACACCTGCTCTCTGGCAGAGCCTGTGAAACTGAAAAGTCCTTGACTCAGAGTAAGCACTGCTTAGCAACAACTAAAACATCAGTGTGTTATCAGCATTATTCTCCAACTAAATTCAAACCACAGCACTGTACCAGCTACTAAGAGGAAAAATTAACTCAAAACCAGTAGAAACCAGGACAACTTGGAATTATTATTTGCTGAACTGTAGTTCTTCCTGCTGGATTTCAGCTGCAACACAGCCTACCTTGTAGTACCCAACAAATCAGAGACAATTTATAGCCCATCCTTCCTCTGGCATTTTTCATTCTGCCTCTGACAGCAACCCACTGTAATGTCGGAGTCCTGATCAGGTTTGACCTGCCCTCTACAGTCTGATCCAGCTTCGGCTGAAGTGCTTGGACATTACATCAGTCATGAAAAGCTAAATCCAGAAAATTACTTGGGCAGTTAAATGGTACTTAAACACTTACAGGTCTGACTAAGCCCAGAAACGTGATTATAGAAGCTCTTGCTTGGTGGCTGCCTATGCTTTGAGGCTCCAAGAAAATTCTATTGGTTCCTCTGTAAACATAAAGATTTCCCAAGTTCCTGCAGTTTTCATTAACCTGTTTTGACCTGCACACTAAGTGGCTATCACTTTCCTAAAACATATTAACATAAGCACACCATAGAACTCAATTTAAGCCCCCTTTAGTCTATTTGTTTATTAGCAATTGAATATTTTTACTTAAAAAGAACAATAAAATACAGATAATATCATTAATCTACTTCCCATGTTAAAAGGTTTTTCTGTAATATTTTTTTTCTGTGCTGTTTTAGAATGACAATTACAAGACTTTTAAAAAATGTAATGGGATCTGTGTAGTGCTGTTAGTGCTATTGGTGGTTGTGAATTTGCAAGGTTGGATAACTGATGATATTGCTTTTATTATTATATAGTTCCATAAATTTCAATTGTAATACATACAGAGGACACAATTACTCTCATGTGATCTCTTCACTGGTGCATGGGTTTGACAGTTTCTGGAGAAAACACGCTCTGAGCATATCAATAAGACAGATAAATATTATGAATGCAAACAGAGATGTAGAAAATTGCCTCTTCTCCAGGAGTTCCTTGGGATTAAGCTATTTCAGAAACACAACTTAGTTCTCCCTAGGCATTGCAAGATGTCTTGTCAAATATTTGTCCAAATACCATCTCTGAGTTGTCTGCAGTACATTCAATTTAAATCATGAGGGCTTTGGTCTAAGGGATTGTGTTTAGTTTTTGTTCTGATGTGTATGACCTTGAACAAAACTCCTGGTATTCAGCTTATATTTCTTTGTATCTGTAATCTGAGATACCTCTGAAGTACTTGATTTAAAACACTGAAGATCCATTTGGCTGATAAGGAAAAATTTGAATAATTCACATCTATTTTCCAATATTTTTTATTGAAGGAACTGATTTTGTTAATCTTTGGAATGCAATGATTTCCAGAGAAACAACACAGACTTACACATCATGGAGGTTAATTGGTCTTAAATTTTGTTCCTACAATGCATGGACCTAGCACTTGGGATTTTTTTAATCCTTATTACATTTTTTTTGTTAAATTAATAGAAATTTTAGCATCAACATTAATGGAGGATGTCACACTACTGAAACTGGAAGTATTATATGTGCACTGGTACAGGCAGTCTTGAAAGCTGTGGCTAACTGCAGGTGGGAAGATCTATGATCATAATGGGAAATATAAAGGAAATCAAACTGGATAAAGGTTACTCTTCACAGAAGACTCACGATTTAGAATACAAGATGTTAAATCTCAATAATTCTTTATAAAGGGTAAAATTACTCTTAAAGCAAAAGTAGAAAAACAGCCATTTAATGCCCTTTTCTGATTTTGTCAACTTTAAACAGAGGCTTTCTTTGTAAAGCAAAGCAACATTATTTGCTGTAGGCATTTCAAAGGGATTGGTTTCTAAGTGCATGTGAAGGGCAAGAATCTGCATGAAGACAAAAATAGTCTTAATGCTAATTTTGCACTATCAACTTTATAATATTTATTGATTTGAAGTGGAATCGATTAGCTTTTTGTCAAGTGTAGGAGGTGACTGAGAGAGAACATCTTGAACATGTCTTACTGTCAGGGCTTGCTAGGGAAGAACACATACATTTCATCTGGGCAGGATATGAAATTGAGTTTCTCTTTAATACAGATGATCACATTTATGATTGACTTTTATTTTTGAGCAGCAGAAATATTTAGAATAGTGGATCATGAAACAAGTGCTTTTAGATTACTATTTGAGCATGGTTCAGATCAAAAAAAGTCTTCCGTCACGCTTCAGAGCTTTCAGGAAAGTTGCCTTCATTTTTATGTGTTCTCATTTGAATAGTTCAACTATAGTGATCACTGTTGCACATATAAAAACTCTAGGCTTTCCAGGTGTGCAGGTCCTATGAATTACCAGGCATCTGGAGCAAAAGTACATTTTTTTTTTTAAATCTGGAAAAGGTTTACAGAGGAAAAGGATGACAGATCAAGGGTGTGAGTCAGTCTCCAGTCATCTCAAGTTCATCAGACTTCTCTTATAGCCTGATAAATACCATTTTAATTCCTTTCTTCCCAGTGCAGGAATAATAGTATTGGTTGCTCTCATCCATTGCTTTTCAGACTTTGCCATAATTGCTTTGGAATATTTTACAAGATACAATTGCAATATGCCTTAGCTTTACACATCAGTAAACTTCCAGTCCATGGAATGTTTAGCTGGCTGATTTCATGATTTCCGTGCAGTGAAACTCTTCAAGACGGGAAATTATGGGAAATACTTCCCTTGCTTATGAGAACTAGAGTAAGGTCAAACTGCCAAGTCAAGGCCATCAGTGTAGTCATAACCAAACTTAGGAACTGTTCTTGCTTTGCCTGGTGCTTAGCCTGTTTGCCTCTGCCTCTTGCATATTTTTGTTTTCAGGCTTTGGTGTGGTGCTTAAGGTGACCTGAATGCTCAGCAAAGTTTGCACAGAGAGAGTCTGCAGTTTTCCAATAGAGGCTTCTTGCAGGCTTTTACAGAAAGAGAAAGATGAGCTTGCCAAAGGCTGGTCCATTGGATTTTGCAGTCCTCAAGGACGCAGGGGCTGAGTTTGGGGTCCATGCTACCTGATTCTTAAGAGAAATTCAGCAAGCAGAAGGAACAGATGATTTATAAGAGCCTGTCCTCATCTTGTGAGCCACTGTAAGGGATAGGCATTATCTTGGTAAAAGAGGGGTAGATGCACTGAATGATTTGAGATGATTTAGAGCTGGTTCGAGGGACAAGAGCTTCCATCATCCTCCATGCCAACTGAACATTATATATATAGAGTGTCGTATAGACATTACTGTAGTGATTGCACTTCTCAGAAGTTTTTGAAGAAGCAGTGTTTTCTCTACTGCACACTGTTTATTAGACCTTGCTCTGGAGTCTAGGAGGACACCAAAGAAAAAAATGGTGGCCTATTGGTGTTGCTTTCTATATTTTAGTGAAAAAGGGCCTCCAAAAAGAAAATTGAAAACCCCAGTATTAAAGTAGAAGAGGTAAAAGCATCAAGTGATGGGAACACCAGTGCTTTGTTTATGTTCTCCTACTGTTGTCTGTGGTCTGAATCAGTGAGAATGCTTTGTTGCTAACTTTCATAATTACACTAGGTGCTCCTTGATTTCTGAAAACAAAGCTTGATAGATGTTTGGGCATGGCCTAAGATACACTGGTGATATTCTCAGGGAAATTTAGAAGCTCCGTCTGGCACTTTGGCAGACAGGGATTGGTGCTGGGCACTCTGGATACAGGCTGGCTCTTCTCATTTGGGCTTTCAGGGCTTTTGCCCAGAGTGTGATGCATGTGTGCCTGCACATACTGACTCTGAACAAACCTTTGCTTTTGCAGCTCATGATATATAGAAACTGTGCTGACAATGCAAGGAAGGGCAGAAACCAGCTTTGGATGCACTCTGGAGGTGTAGACTCCCACAGGGAAATTTGGCCCTAAATCTACCACTGGAATTCCTCTCCTGAGGGAACTTGGATCTTCCTCACCCATGTGCTTTAGGTGGCCCTAGGACAGGACAAGTGGAGTTTAAGTATTTAATCCATTTGGATGCGTATAATGATCTCATCTACTTGGCAGCCAAGGTAGTCCATGATGCAAGGAGAATGGATTGCACTGAAGGTACATAGCTGATATAAACATTTAAAAAAAAATGCTTATGCTGCACTAGAACATTGTTTCTACTTAGATCTACAGGCAGAGTGTGTTAGTGCCTGACTACATGGGAGGGAATGACCTTTTATGCGTACTTTTTGTAAGCTATGCATTATTGTAGGACTCGGAAAAAAAAAAGGCAGTTACCAAAATATTTGGGGCAGTAGCAATTAGATAGCATTAAAAATATTTTACCAAGAAGAATTACCTTCACCTTATACAAGTCAGCACCGTTCAGCAGAGCAGATACAGTGGGATCTAAATATGTACACAAGAATAAGTGCACAAAATAATGCCAGATTGTTTAAAAAAATGCTGCCAAAAGTCTGTTCCAAGGTCTTAAGAGAATTGATTGGAAAGTGGCCCATTGAATTGTTTTGGAGTAGACATCAATATCAATCAGGCATGTTTTTCTTCTGAACAAGAGTGCTGTGATGGTAT
The DNA here is from genome assembly GCF_003984885.1 of Neopelma chrysocephalum. NCBI lineage: Eukaryota > Metazoa > Chordata > Aves > Passeriformes > Pipridae > Neopelma > Neopelma chrysocephalum. Next base: position 20,766,371 of record NW_020897689.1, read on the forward strand.
TTTACTGATTTTATTGTTTTTTACTGTATTGTGTTTTCTTGAATGAAGGGAGGAGTAAAATCCATGACATAAATTTCTCATTTCTAATTTTTTTACTTCTTCCTCCATTTTAGCAATGCATTGTCTTACTGGCTTATTATTATGCAGAAAAAATCCCCACAAGGTAGAGGCTGTAATAGTCCCTCGAGGCATGCAAAGTCATTGGAATTAATTTGCTGCTTATAAGCATTCATTTGGACTAAGTCTTACAGAACTTGAAAATAGTTGCACTTACCCTGTCAGAAATAATTTGTAGGAAAAACTTCCTATTCTCAGCAGAAAAGTCTCACCCATAGCAATTTCTTTAGAAGTGAAAGGAAAGAAGAAAGTATCATTTTATTGGCTTTGTCATAGCCTTGTCTAATTACTTTCTGAGAGCACAATTCTCCTTTGCAGCCTCTGGGAATTTGGAATCCTTTAAGGCTCTACTGCAATAAGCATATCACATAAATAAATTGAGAATAGTTAAGCACTTCCTGCAAATGTTCTTTTTGTTTTACAGACAAGAATTAATTTGTCTGCCGAAATAAACAAAAAGTTCTACAGAAGACACAAATGATGGACCCTATATGATTCACAGGAAGGACAGCATGCAGTCCTCTCAGGTTAGATTACACAATCTCAGGAAGGCATGATTCTTCTAATTCACTTATGCTTAAGACTTCTTATTCAACATCTCTTTGCAATATATTTCTTAAGGAGCAGAAAATTTACTTTTAACTTTCTATTGTAAACTTTCTGTATTATTAAATTATTCTTTATTGAAAATTTTTTTACCAGAAACATCCACATGCCAGCAAAGTTCTCTGTTTTATTTAGAGATACTTAAACCAAGACATGAAAGATGCTGAATACACTGAAGCTCTGCTTCCCTGCTATTCCTAGTACTGGCTTCAGGTGTGTGGGATGGACTGTCTCTGACAGTGTGCAGTTTTGCCTCTTCTATACCTACAGGCTCCAATTGTTCTGCATTTCTTAAAAGGCTCATAAGAACACAGGGTTTTACAAAAAGTCTGTGATGTAACTCAAAAGTATCTTTCTTGTGCTCGACCAAACCCTTTCCCTTCCATGTGTTCTGTACCTTGCTTAGTCTTCTGATATGCTGCGAATCTTAAGCAATAATGTTAGAGTCTTCATACAGGTATAGAACAATCAATTGAAAGTGAATGTTTTTAAAAGGGTTTATTATTTAGATGGAAGATTTTCCCAAATCTTCTTTACTATAGTGAATACACTGATATACCAAACATTTATCCGAGTCCTAAGAGATGTCATTAAAGTGAGGGTAGAGTGTAATGAAAATATATGACAGAACGCTCATAATATATTCTCAAAATTGTGCATATTTCTGGACGATGTAATTCTTCAGTAGATGAAATTTTTGTACATAGAGGTTGGCTGTCACAATGAAGCTACTGCATTTGGAGACTTGAAGTTTTTCGGGCTGATTGAAGGTCTGCAGCTTGTACTAATTTCGTAATTTAGTGGAATTTGCAGCTAATTGACACACAAATAGCTGTCAAGTCTGAAATTGTAGGCAGGTGCTAAAATAGTGACATATGTGCTGAGTGGTAGATACTGAGGACTGAGTGATCTAAATCATCTACATGGTTTCCATTAAACCTTGCTCAAATTACACACTACATGGTAGATATCTACATAACTCAATATTTCTAAATTTTATAATTAAAAAGCAAGCTCACTATGTAATTATTACACCGGTAGCTAAACATGACATCTAATAGAAGCTTGTAGGTATAGCTCCATGCTTGGCTGTGACAAGGTAAGAAAGTGATCAACGGTGACTTCTAATATTTTAACATTCATAATTTTTACCTATATGAATCTTCATTTGCTATTAGCAATACTGGTGATACAATCCAGTTTTGAATCCTTAGGGTAGCCTAGCATCATGGGTATAAGGTACATACTTATTTCCTTGCATTTTAAAGTAAATGAAATTTACTTTTTGAGGGAAAAATATCACTGCAATGCAAAAGAACTTGTATTCCTAGATACTGTAGGGTACAGACACAGGAAACAGGGAACCCAAACGTCTAGGAAGCAAAAGGCAGCAGATAAAAGGGGACAAATCTGAGGAGCCCAAAAATATGGCAATTTTTGTTCCAACCCTTTTCTAATATGTCTGGATTGCTGGGAGGGTTCTGGGAGTTAGTTTTTATCTGTGAGCTGCTCCTAGGTAAGTAGCACCATGCAAGAGAAAGCTTTATGTCTGCGTAGTTTAAGCAGGAAAATGAGTGATAACACCATAGATTTTCCTATAAAAAGATACCCCTGTGAAGCCTGGGTGATGTCCCCCAGGACCCTGGACACCCCATCAGCTGGATCGATGATGGAGACAGGAATGGTGATCCTCTCTATCTTCCTCCCTATCTTTATTATCTCTTTGTCTCTCTTTCACACTACCCCTTATTCAAAATCCACCACCATGTACTTAGATATGGGACTTAGAAGATACGGGACCAATCTTCATGTCATGTCTGTAAGTCACTAAAACTTTCTAAGTTTTTGAGGATCCTCTGACCTTTCTTGTTTGTTTTCAACTACAGGCACCTATGAATCTTGTGTATTCCCTTCCCCTTAAGGATGGGATGCCACAATACTCTAGAGGATGTTTCATATTCAATTACAGGATATATATGGATAATTTAAGAATGCATGTACACAATGGCATATATGCTTTTGCATGTGGAAATGAGTAATTTTCTACTGAAAACATGTGAAACTCCAAAAATTAGACATTTAAAAGTTAGAAATAGAAAAATTCAAATAAGATATTTCTGTTGTAATAATTTTTTGAATAAAAAACATAGTGATTAAGTGGTTCATGCTTTTCAATTAGTTTTCAAAATGTATAATTTGATAAAATCTTTCACTTACTTTAAATCAGTATCTTTTCCAAGCATTGTGCATTCTTACCAAAGAAACTTACTGTAATCCTAAGAGGAAGCTGTGAAAGATTTCAACATGCACACAGTTCCCGCTTCGTTGAAACAAGTAACATGACCCTTTCTGGTAGGCTGACAGCCAGGTACTGCTGCCTCTCTGAGCCTGGGTGACTGGCTGAGTGCCACTGCATCAGGATATTCTCACCAGTAGTTCAGTCGCATAAACCATCATTTATTTAAATGTGACAAGCAGCTGAATTCACCCTGTCTTATTCAATACATATTCCAATAAATGTCTAGTTTGAAACAACTGAATCAGCTTGTGCCAACAGCCAGGGTTTGTTCCAGTCTGCATAAGAGAACTGACACACAACAGCTGACAATCTAACTAGAAGGATGACTTAACGCTGCAAGTGTAGAACATTTATTTTCTTTTTTCTATTTACCAACAATGTAAAAATACAATCTGTAACTTGTGCTTTTTGTTTTGAAGCTTTTCTTATAAACCACAATGTTTTGCCCATGTTCCAGCTCAATTGTAGTTCCCCAAGAGAGATTTTTGCTTGTAAATTTCTGAGCAGTGTCACCTACCATTATATTTGATACACGAACAATATTTTATGCTTGATTTACAGACACAAAAAATTTTTTTTTCATTTGTAACTGTACTTATTTGCTTCTCCATGAGATACTTTAAGAAGGTTTTTGCATAGAAGATTTACCTACATGCAAAGGAGAAGCTTAAAAGGTTTTTGAAAACTCTCTGCCAAATCATATTAGAAAGCTATGGCAGAGTCCTGTCTAGGCTAAGGGACAGAGCAAGGGTGACTCAATTCTTGCCTTACCTTGGGAAATTATTATATTGCTACATGCTTACATTTATATGAATGTTTAGATTTTATGTCATGATTTATACTTGGCAAACTATATAAGTTAGGTTAAACTTCCCAGTCAAAACGGGTACTGGGATTACAGGGGATGCTATGTGTACTGTCATAGTATTTTTCTTACATCCCTCTATGATAAAAAGGACCATAGGGATTCTTCTAATTAGTGAGATCTATGAATGAAAATACAAATAATTAAAACAAAAATCTGGCTAGCTTTCAAGATGTGGGAAGAAGACATAGCCTTTTATTCATAATGCAGAGCAACAGCAGGACTCTTGAGATCCCTTTGATAAGAAAAGATGTTAGAAATTTTCATGGATGTGTCCAATTATGAAAAGAGAACTCACAGAGCAGAAGCTGTTTTTCTCTCTGTTTCTGTGATAAAGACATTACAGAGAGAGCATTATAATTCATTAAAATAATCTTATTAACAGTAAAGGATTTTTGATTCTAAACCTTTGTTTTTACTTGCTACAAATCGTAATGAGTGCCTTTTGTAATAGTTTCCATAACAACTAGTTTTTTTTACACTTTTATATGAGTCCTGCACATATTTTTCTAAGTCACATCATCACATTGTTCCTTGACCAACCACACAATTTTATGCCAGATTTCCTCGTGTTCTGTAAAGGCACAGTTTGCTGTTACTGCAATCTTTTATAAGCCTATAATCTATTATAGGCTGAGCCCAAAATTAGGCAATATGTCTCTTCGTTTTAATGAGAGGTGCTGGTCTTAAGTCTAGGGTGAAATTATGAGACAGCCTGGCTATAGTCCAGCATGCCTGTTGTTCTCCCTGTGTCTCACTGTGCAGTGATGCACAGGAAATTGCCATCTCAGGTGATATCACCTTCACAGGAGAAAATCAACAGCCAGAACTGACGTCTGTCCACCAAGTATAGCATAAATCTCTACACCACTCTTTACGTGGGCAGACAGTGATAGGACAATGCTTTTAAACTGAGAGAGGAGAGATTTAGATTAGATGTTAGGAAGAATTTCTTTATTCAGAAGGTAATGAGACAGAAAAACAGTTGCCCAGGGAAGATGTGGATGCCCCAAACCTGGAAGTGCTTGAGGCCAGGAGGGTTGGGCTCTAGGTAACCTGATCTAGTGGATCCCTGCCATGGTGGGAGGTTGAAACTAGGTGATCTTTAGGGTCCATTCCAACACAAATCATTCTGTGATTCTATGATAATTGAATCAATCAGAGTGATGCTATGAAATGGGGTAGTTGACCCACCTCACAGTGTGAAAGTCATATTCATTTGTGAGCTGTTCTCCTTGGTGTACGTAGTTGATATGTGACCTTTGTGAGTTATTGAAATTCAATAAAAGAGAAAATGTACAGATCAGTTATTCTTAACAATGGTTTCTGAAGTAAAATTAACTCATCGTTGGAAATAACCTACCTGAGACAGAAGTAATTTTTTTTTCTTGACATATTCACAGAATTCTAGTTGGTTATTGAGACTTAAATTACAGAAATGTCACTTTGTTTCTATCCTGCTACTTACATCTTCAGATAACATTTGGCTGCTCTATTGTGCACTGAATTAAAATTTTTTTTTGGAAGTCATTGGCAAAGTTTAAATACGAACCGGTGGGAATAAAGTAATGTTCGCTCACAAGTTCTCCAACTCTTCCAGTGAAAGAGCTTGTGAAAAAAAATTGCTTTATACTTTGCTTAAGCTTTTCTTGCATTATATTTGACTCATTCATGTGTAGGTGATTGAAATCCCTTATTGCGGCCAACTCATTTTGCTTTGTTACATCTCTGTTTTCACTGGAACAATGTACATTTGATAATCTTTTTCTAATTATTTTAGGAAAACTGTCCATAGCAACTTGCATGTGTAGTATTTCAAAGGTAACTAAGATGTGGTTGTACAGATACACCCAACAATGGTGTTGACATGTAATGGGCATGTCTTTGAAGGCACAGTGTGCCTTTGGAATGTTCCCCCATTTGTTGTCTTTGCACAGTTCAGCTGTTGTTCTTGTTTGACCACAAAAATGCAAAGATATGCTTTAGCTTGGCCCTTTGGTGAATTTCTAGTGATTCTTCACAAAGTTGCCTTGTATCTGCTCCATTAAAATTCTCCTTTTTTACTGTGCATGTGAAACTCTTGAGGTTTTTTGCCATCTTATGTTGACATCCTCGATTAGCCCACTCCTCATACCTGACTTTTTGGTACCATGTTGGTTATTTTGCTGATCTTAAGGAGATGGAGGTATGTCATCAAGCACCTGCTTTGAAACTTTTATAAGAGGCAGTGATTTTGAAGTCCTTTTGAGATAATAATAATAATAACAACAACAACAAGAAAGTATCTTTCTATATTCATGTACATATATGTACAGTTGATGTGCTTAAATACCTCAAAGAGCATTTCTTTTTCCTAATTTTGCTCCACTAAGTGTTAGCTGTCTTAAGTATGTCCTCAAAATTGTCAGTTACAAAGACCCAAGAACAAACCATCACATCTATTTTCGACATAGTTCTTTGAATTATATCAATTACTTTCAGGACGTGTATCTCTTTCCTTTAACATTATGAAGACCCTAGAATGGCTTAGGTTTAGAATGAAAGATTTTGGATAGCTCAAATTGTGCAAGATTAATCCCCTCCTTGTTCTAGAAACTGTATTAATAGAGTTTATGAAGTTGACTGAGAGCTCCTTGAAAATATGTGCAAAATATCTTTTCATAGGAAAAGAAAAAAAAATAAAGCCTGTCTCAATCCCAAAGTCTAATTACAACCATAAATCAGCCATCTGCAAAATGCACCAAGTGAATCTAATGTCCATTTCTTCTAAATGTGATTCAAAAGGACTTAGGCATATGATTTGCCACAGATTGTTTTTAGTTTCACTCTTGAGTACTGGCCACAGACAGTTGAGGATTACAAATCCATGCATATGCATATCCATAGATAGAGATAGATCTTCAGCTGACTTAAAGAATTGAACGCTATGTAAATGAAGACAAATAGTAAGTTTACCCCACCTTGTGGATTTGCCTATTCATTTTCCCTAACTGGTCTCATTCTGTCAAACTCTCAGATCTGTCAAGTGACTTTAACTTTTGGTTTAATGTGAGCTCTGACAAGTTAGAGCTTTAAATGGTTATCACCTGTAAATGAGAGATTTCTCCTCTGACAATATGATTATAGTGGGTGGTTTTCTAGAGACATCTGTAAATTCACAAACAGATTTTAGCATAGTAAAAAAATCAGTTAAAAACCACAGACATTGCTCATAAAAGTCATGGTATATATTTCTTGGAAATCACCATGCATTTCCTCTTGCAGAATAAAATTTGTGAGAGTATTAAACTTAAGGAGAAAATAATAACATTTGGAAGAGCTCCCTATGCTCAGGACCTCTTTCATTCTCACTCTGAACACAACAACGTCATCTCTCTTAACTAAAAACCCCATGATTTTTGCAACCTTGAATTGACAACCAGAGCCTCACTGAGAAAAGTGGTGGATTCATCTGAGTGCGTTTGCAGCTCTGTACTCCCACTTGCAGAGGGCAGCTCAGGCAGGTGGCACAATTAGCAACTGAAAACAAAAGTACTTTCCTTATGTATTTTCTTCTGCCTTTGAATCCAACGCTACTCTAAATTGAATGAATCCTCTACTATCTTCTTTACTTGAAGATACATACCTCTGTCAAGAATAAGCTTGTGAAGCCTCTCTTCAAGAGCATGGATATTCTTGCTTCTGTCTTTAAAATATATGTGCACTACAGTTATAAACAGTGTTTAGAATGATACCCAGCAGGTTAGTCTTCCTATACATGCTGATGCTTACAGTTTACTTCAGATTTCACAAGGCGTATGTTTATTGCAGATCTGATATTTATTCTTGCATTTTACATATCTCTGTGATAATTTTTTTAAAAAGAGGAGTTTTGTCTGTTTGTTTGTTTTGGATTTTTTTCTTATTTTTAAAAATGTCTATTAAAGCTTTCTTCATAGAGTTTACTAGGACAAAAAATTTTGCATTCAGAGTTAGCTTCCAGTCATTAATTCAATTCCCCCTTGAGATTAATCCAGTTTTTCACTTTCAGACGCATGTGTATGTCTACAGTCGAGCAACAACAGTAAAATTATGGAAGACATTCTGTAATCAGGAAAACCAGTATTGCTCATGAGTGGATAGGAATGGTTTTGCAATCCAGACAAGCATTTTCCCAGAAAGATATATTTTTCTTTAGGTTGGCTTCCTTCTTGATCTTAAAAGAAAGTTTTCATGGTGCTTTATGGAAGAGGAAGAGAAATGTAGGAGCTGATATATTTTAACTCTGAAAGTTTCAGATAAAAGTAAGTTTCAGACAGATATAAGTTGCTAGAAAAATAACTGTTTAGAAGGCAGCTGAGGTATGAAGAAGCTATGACTTGTAGAGACTCTAAACAAGGGGTTCAATCAGGTGGTGTTTTTATGCATATAATGTTTTGATGACTATTTTTCTCATACATGCAGTTTTTTAACTAGCTGCCTTCTCCTTTTCTGTGCAATCTGAGTGTTGCTGTGTGCATTGGATTTTTTACTGCTTGGAGCCCTTATTGCCATGTGGGCAGCTTTTGGATCAATAGATAAGATTCCTCCATTATGCTTTGCTGTGCAGGTGTATTTGCAAAGTCCTCCACACTCTACAATCCAGTTATCTACCTCCTTCTGAAGTCCCATTTCTGAAAGACCATTGTCAAAGATTTCACTGTTCTTCAACAGTTGTGCATCAGAAGTTGTTTTTGTGTCAAGGCACCTCATAAGTACAGATCAACTTCGAACACCAGCCCGAGATCATTTAAGAGGAAAAATGAATCCAGCTGTATTTCTTTGCTGGTTGTGGAAGAATGTTCTTATTTCCCCCTGGAAAAGCAAAGGCATACCTTTGAATGCTTTCAAAACTATGCAAAATGCTGCCAGGAGAGGCTAAGTGCTATGGCATGCCCTCCTCAAGAAACTGTGTCCTTGGAGATCAACCTCTAAGCAAAAGTGGGACAGGCCAGTAAGATGTCAGTACAGGTGGTTGTAAGGGGAGAAAAAAGCACTGAAACTGATAAGTCAGAAATCACTTTGGAAGCAGTACCTGTGCATGATACACTTACAAACATCTAGAGCTGCTTGTATGAAACCTTCTGACAGTATTGTTGTTATACTGGATTTAAGAATGTGACTTTTTCTAAAGGGTCCTTCTACTACCCCATTTTCTAGACTACTTCCCTGTTTTTTCTCTTACTCTTTGATGGGACATGTGCTACAGCATGGACCTGCTATAAATGCTGTATGATTCTTACCATGCCACCTTAATTGTGTTAACTGTGTTCACATCATGAACTATGTCAGACAAGTTCTGGCTGCATTTTGTAATATGCTTTCAGTCTGTTTTCAAGAGATTACGCTAACCATTGAGAGGTTTTCCATAAGGCATTATTACCCTTTCTGGATTATGTACATTTTATGTTCTGTCTGCTCAAAAGATGTAACGTAGAGTTTTAAAAGGATGAGGTCATGCTGGTATAATGGTTACAGCAACTGAAAAGGTGAATGCTGACTGAAATGCCTGTTTTCCAAGGAGCGTAGCTGAATGACCACATTTGTTGCATCTACTAGGAGGTGTAGGTCACTTTGTTCCTTGCTTTGAAATGAACAGGCAGGTTCTGACCTTGTTCCACATGAATGAAATGAAAATATTTCTGGTGAGTCAGGACAGTATGTAGCTTTTTTTACCTTTTGGAATAATTTTAGAACTTGCCCTAGGACATTATTTATTATTCCCAGTTTTCTGTTTAGGACCCTGGAACTAGGATGGTGAAGACCTGGTTCAGAAATACCATAACAGGCAAGAATTTCTGTTGGTGCAAACCAGTGAAACCTGTAACACTATTCCACATAAAGATACCAAGCCTTGACAAATTCTTGAATGTTGTGTACAATGACAGTGCTGCAGAGTAAGAATAGGCACAGCTCTTTCCCCCCTTGTTCTTAGGCTCCTTTTGTCATTTCCTCTGCTGCTGCTATAAGAGCAAGGGCCTGCTGGAAGTGACAGGCTCTCATTTTGGTGAGGCTACAGCCAAAATTACCATAGACTTGCTATTAAAAGTGATTATAGCTTTGTTTTCCAGCTGGGATTACTTTGGGTGATAAGTTCTCCCTCAAGGACTTTGCCCTGCAGGGCCAGTTCATCCCACACTCCCCAGGAAACACCACCAAAGTCTCAGGCATACCTATATCTTTATACTGACAATGATTCATCAGCAACATATTTTGCTGCTGTTTCTGTGGTGGCTTGAAGCAAATGTACCTGATTGCAAAAGGGATGACTGTGTTAAACTCTATGAAAGTCTCCAGTTGGCCACTTTAAGGGATTTTTGATTGTTACACAGTTCATTTGGCATATTCACTTGGGATGTAGAGTTTTCTGTCCTGTTTTTAAACTGTTCTTACCCCCATACACTCCCAAACTCCCCTTTTCCCCCAATTTTTTTTGTATATGAACAATAATTAAGATACAGCTTACTCAATTTCCAGATATGCATTAGATGTTTAAAATACATAACCTAAGGAAGCGTACAAAATGTACAGGGCATTACAGAAAAGACATACCCCCTAAGATGAAAAATTCTGTGTTTCTTCAGGACCTCTGAAAAGGTAATCAGAAAACACAGCTGGACTTTGAATGCTCAGAAAGTCCTTTCAGTGTATTTTTTCTCCAAGATTTCCCAAGACACTTGAGTCAGCGGTGCAGCAAGAATAGGACCTGAGTTCTGCAGGGCTGCAGTTACTGTGACTGCTATCTCTGACTTCAAATGAGGTGGGATCAGACCTTGAGGCCCTTTAGGCAATGCTGACCTTTTCAGATAGTGACTCAGTGAAAACTAGGAGTGGAAGTTATGTTGAGAGGTCATCTGGTCCTTCCTGCTACAAGTCTCATTGACGTCAGTGCACAAAGCTGAGTATGGAAATAAATCTCTAGAGGACTCACTGACAAAAGCATATTTTGAGGGGTTTTAACTGGCATATCATTACAAAACCAAAAAATGTCGTGCTATCAAAAGATGAAAAATTCTAATCTGCATTGTGCAGAGGGACTGCATGCCCCGTTTCCCTACAGATGTTTGAAGTCTCAGCTGAACACACATCTGTGATGGATTGACCCTGGCTGGATGCCAGGTGCCCACCAAAGCTGCTCTATCACTCCCCTCCTCAGCTGGACAGGAGAGAGAAAAATAGAACAAGTGAAAGGCTTGTAGGTCAAGATAAAGGCAGGGAGAGATCACTCACCAGTTACTGTCACTGGCAAAACAGACTCAGTTTGGGGAAATTAGTATGATTTATTATCAATTAAATCAGACCAGGATAATAAGAAGTAAACCCAAATCTTGAAACAACTTTCCACCACTCTTCCTTTCTTCCCAGGCTTAACTTTGCTCTTGATTATTCTACCTCCTCCCCCCGGCAGCACAGAGGGGATGAGGAATGGGCGCTGCGGTCAGGGCATCACACATTGTCTCTGCTACTTCCTCATCCTCAGGGGGAGGACTTCTCACACCCTTCCACTTTTCTAGTCTGGGGACTCTGGAGACAGCCTTTCATGAACTTTTTCAGCTTGAGTCCTTCCCACAGGCTGCAGTTCTTCATACTCTGCTCCAGTGTGAGTCCCTTCCATGGAGTGCAGTCCTTCAGGAACAGGCTGCTCCAGTGCGTCTTCCCCCAAAGGATCACAAGTCTTGCCAGCAAACCTGCTCCAGTGTTGACTCTCTCCATGGGTCTACAGGTTCTGCCAGGAGCTTGCTCCAGTGCAGTTTTCTGATGGGGTCACAGTCTCCTTCAGGCATCCACGTGCTCTGATGTGGGGTTCTCCATGGCTGCAGTGGATCTCTTCTCCATGGGACCTCCATGGGCTGCAGGGGCACAGCTGCCTCACCATGGTCTGCGCCATGGGCTGCAGGGGAATCTGAGCTCTGGTGCCTGGAGCACCTCCTCCATCTCCTTCTCCACTGACCTTGGTGTCTGCAGAGTTGTTGCTCTCGCATGTTCTCAATCCTTTCTCACTGCTGTTCCACAGCCTGTCTTAGCTCTGTTACCCCAGAGGCACTACCACGGTCACTGATGGGTTCAGCCTTGGCCAGCAGTGGGCCCATTTTGCAGCTAGCTGGCATTGACCCCGTCAGACATGGTGGAAGGTTCTGGAATTTTCTCACAGAAGTCAACCCTGTGGTCTCCGCTATCAAAACCTGGCCATGCAAAACCAATGCAGTATCTCTTTAAAATTATCTGAAAAATGTTGCGTGTTTTTTCCTACTCTTGTGCAGCTGTGTTGCTTGTTAGATACATAGTGAGATAATATTATGAATTACTAGTCTAAATCACAAATACATTTTTTCTAATAGAGCTACATGGGGAAGTCAGGAAGTTTGGAGCCTCTAAGCCTGGATTTATAGTCACTTTCAATTTCGCATTCCCTGTCGTGGCAGACAATGACAATTTGCACTAGATATTCATTTTTTAATGGAAAATGTGTAAACATATATTTACGTAAATCTATTTGTTAATGCGGAGAAGAAACCACTGTACTTTTTTAGATTCCTTCAAACTGGCATTGGACTGCCTGAGCCTGGTTGTCAGCTCTAAGTATAGAGTAAAACACTGAAGTAGAAGGTCACATTCAACTTTGAGTAGAACATGTAATATTTTAAAAATAAGCATGGAATCCATGCCAGCTGTTTTTATAAAATAATGGAAGAACATGGTGCCTTTGCAGAGAATTCCCTGCATATTAGACATTACTAATGATGGTGTACTCAGATTATGTTCCCACTGAGTCTGAGAGGTAAGTTTTCCTTCTTGTATGGGTCACTTTCTCTATAGCAACTACAGTCTCCAAAAGACTTTTTTCAAACCTGCCAGATTTTAGATTTTCCCATCTCTTGTTCATCAAACTTAGTCATAAGTTACTGCTAGTAAGTGTATAAATCAAATACCATTGGTTGGGGAGAGTTTATTATTATGCATTAGGGTCTGATGAAAAATTTAAAGGTTTATTGCAGTTAAAAAGATCTTAAATAAAATATTTGCTTTTAAAGATAAGACATAAAGCTTATTCTTACTTGACAATTGAACTTATCATTTTTGTTGTTAACAATGTATTCAAATACACTGAATACCACATTTATGATGTCAGAGCCAGAGTGGCAAACCAGTGAGGTTGATAGTGTAGCGTAGCATGGAAGAATAGCAGAAGCTGCCTACCTGGTATGATTTTTGAAGGGGAAACATTGTATGTCCAGAGCTCAGTTGCTCAGGAAGGTCACTGATCTAAGCCCACTTTGACCAGAAGGGGCCAAAAGTCATTCCCACTTGATGGGAGGGTTGGTGATGTACATGGGCATGGCTCACATGCTAACAGGTAACTTGACTTCTTTGAACACACATTGCTTAGCAAAGATCCGGTAGTGAAAGTGTGGAAAAAAAATCCCTCTCTGGTCCAAATGTTGAAGGGCTCAGCTGGCTGAGCTGAGGAGAGCAGGACAGAGCTGGTGGGTCTGGACTGGGGATGGTTAATCCTTGAACAGAATAGCAGGAACTGTGTCTGCCTGTGCTCCATGATCACAGCACCCTTGCTGCCCCTATATATTCACCTCTTGCATTCATTTATGGCTTTGTCTTACAGGGGATGGCAAGTTTCAGGGTGGAAAATGCTTTCTTACGTGCATGTGAAGCATTTCAAACCAGGTGGGAGACCTCAGTTCTTTTCTCAGTGCCACAGGAGGGCTGAGGACCTTGTCTGGAGTCAGTGCTGAGAGGTTTGTGCTGCTTTGACTTTGTTCTGTCTCCACTGTGGATAGGCAATGTGTGCTACAGGCTGTTGATACAAGTATTGGGAGCACCTGTCCTTGCTGTTTAAGCCATTTCATGTGCTGAGCAGTGATGTCCTTGCAGTGGAAGGAGGGTCTGTCACAGGGTGTAGAAAGCAAGTGAACTAGCTGACTCACTTCAGACAGAAGAGATGGAAATAGCTCTTCACAAATTTTTCTGCCACCTTGTTGCTCCTCCTGTGGCACTTTCCCTTCCTTACACTGTGGCCTTTTCTGCTGTGTACTCTTTTCTCTCTGCTCTGCTTTCTGTCTTCCCTCAGCTTTCTCTTTCTTTTCCCAATATTTCTTCCCCTCCTCCTCACTCCCCAGCACTCAGAGCACTCTAGGAAGCTCTGCAGTAGGCACTTGGCACTCTCATTACACCCAACAGAGAGGTAATAAACTGTGGACAGTCTGGTTTCTGTGTGCAATGTCAAATCTCCTGTCATATCATGAGTAAAGGACATTTGGAAAGAAAAGCCAAGACGAGAGGCTCTTTGGACAGGAAATCTATTATTTATATGCTATGAGTGTAGTGCAATCCTTTGTGTAAGCAAGCAGAGTTGTACTTTGGACCACTTCCACGTTTTCAGTGCAGTGCAAGCAGTGGAATGATGAGACAGAAGGGCACTTTACCCACACAAAAAAAAGACCATAATGTATGAGATATATTTTGCAGTGAACTGTGTAATAGCTGAGAGCGTTGAATGATTTTGGGTGTAGGGGAAAAACACTGCTAGAAATGTCAAAACTGTTCAATACAGCAATTTTGAAGTGAAAGACTTCAATTTTCTTGGTCTAAAATCATAGAGATGTTTTGGTATCATTCAAATGGTGGCAAACCAGATGAACCCTTTTCTTGGGTGATGCCTGGAAGGGTGGCAGGGGCTGCCATGAGGCTACCCCACCATCCAGAGGCTGGCAGCCTGCACCATACCTGGGGCCAGGATGGGGAAGTGGGGATGGCAGAGGAGGGTTTAAAACTGCACTATCTGCTGCATGAGCCCTCCCCCACAGGGCAGCTCACAGACCCTGGACCAGAGCTAGCCATAACCCTCCTCAGTGAGCTGAAGGATGATGCTCTGGTGCAGTCCTCTGATAAGACACATGGATACCATTTAACTCCCGGAGATGTAGAGGAGATGCTTCTCTACTGAAGAACTGCTCCTCTGCCAGCATTGCAGCCTGGAGGAGAAGCAAGCAGCTGCCTAAGCCAGCAAAGTGGAAGAGCCAGCTAATGCTCTGGACTTCTCTCTGTCCATGGCCTTAGTGCAAGAGATGTATTTTGTTCCAGATGTAAAATATCTGGGATCAATCCTGTCCTTCTTGATCTGTGGTGATCGCATCATTATTGCCAATTACACTTTGCAGTTACTCATGGATTTTCATCTTATCGTTTTATGAACTGCAACTAATTAATCCTCTCATTCCTCTCAGCTCAACAGACACTATTGAGAATCATCTGCATTTTTGTTTCAAATGAAGAACCGCAGCAGAGATTTCGGAAGGCTTGTCAGTGTAATTAGAGGAGTCAAGGTGGTGGAAATTGGTCTCCCATCACTTGGAATCTGGGCACAGCTCTGGCTACGCATCTGTTATTTGGAGGAGTCACACCGTAAAATTAATAGCTGTGAGCTGAAATGAGGACGAGTCTTGTTGTCTTTTGTTTGACGTGTCTCAATTTCTGAAGAGGGTCAGGGCCAACCTATTCCATTGACAGAGAGACACTGTCAGACACTGTCTGCCAGTAAATTTTTGAGATTTAGTTCAGAGAGACTGTCAGAAGTTGTCCTGCATACTGAAACATTTTTCTTTTCAATTATCTTATTTCTCTGCTGTGACACTCTGCTTCCTATCAGGCTTCATGCCGAGACAAGGCTGTTGCTGAATGCTGATTACCTGCTGCTCAGGGAAAATGACATTTTTTCTACAGACATATTTTCCGGTTCTACATGCATGAACACAGACAGCTTCTCTATGGACTGTGGTCGCAGTCAGTGTACTCTCTGATATACATAGGTGCACAACAGAAATGACTATACTGTTTTAAAATATTAGCTAAATCCACAGCTTAAAAATACTTTGCTTTTCATCACTGTCCAATCCATGGTTTCCCCATTGCAACTAATCAGATTTGGGTTTCAAACATTCCAAACAGCCTCATTACCTCAGGAGGAGGTGCCTTGAGTATTGGCTGCACCTCCAGTAGGGTGGTAGGGCCAGAAAGCTGAAAGACCAGAGCACTGCCTGCTCAGCAGATCAAATAAACAGTACTCACAGCTAAACCCGATTAGACCAGATCAATGCAACCAACCTGTTAAACAAATTATAAGGGAGAGTGATTTTCTAGAAGGTACACTGTTAGGCTCTACTTATTTTTCAGTCGGTCCCTGCGCAGTTCAGCAGAATGGGAGCTGATTTTGTTTTCCTTCTTTCAAGTATCAGCTCCCTACTTAGAGCATGCCCAGAGAAGGTCAGCAAAGCTGGTGAAGAGTCTGGAGCACAAGTCTTTATGAGGAACAGCAGAGGGAGCTGGGATTGTTTAGTCTGGAGAAAAGGAGGCTCAGGGGAGACCTTATGGCTCTCTAGAACTACCCGAAAGAAGTTGTAGTGAGGTAGGGGTTGGTCTGTTCTCCCAGTTAATAAGTTACAGGATGAGATGTTGCACAGGGGAGGTTTAGATTGGGTATTATGAAAAATTTGTTCACTGAAAGGGTAGTCAAACCATTGGACCAGGCTATCCAGGGAAGTGGTGGAGTCACCATCTCTGGAGGCATCTAAAAGACATGTAGATGTGGCACTTAGAGGCATGGTTTACTGGTGGACTTGGCAGTGCTGGGTTAATAGTTGAACTCAATGATCCCGAAGTTCTTTTCTAACTTAAATGATTCTATGATTCTGTCTGTGGTCTTGCTCTTGCATCACACTGCACTGGCAGATTGCTGTGTTGGTCCAAATGCAGTCATTGATGCCAGCTTTCTGGTATCAGCATTAATTGAATTCAGATAAAAAAAGAAAAATAGAACTGAAATAAAGGAAAGACGTTCTCACTCTACAGACTGTAGTGCCCGACATAGGACAGAGTTATTATGGCTTATGTTACAAAACTATTATTTCCCTTTGTTGCAACACGGTGCATCTTTTAAACGTTTCCATAATGAAGAAAATTACCACCTAATTTCAAAAAGCTGCATAGGCTACTGCATATGAGGGTGGTGACACCTATTTAGAAAGGTGAGCTGCTGAGTGATCTAAACTGACACTAAAACTTGCAACAAGACTGAAAAAAAGGAAAACCATAGTTACGTATTCACTATTTGTCCAGGCTTAAAAGGTAGAAGAACTTGTTTCTCCGTAGGAAATCCCTTTGGAAATGCAACTCACTATTCAGTGTTTTTTAGAGAAGTAAAGACAATGTCTTTTCTCTCGGCATAGATAGAGGATTTAAAACCTCCATCCCGTTAGGTGGGCTGTCATGTAGAAAGAAGGAATACATGAGATCTGCAAGGAGATCAACAGACTGCCTAAGCTGAGGACAAAGGCCCTCTACCCTTATGATCTGCTACAAAGGCTTGATTCAACTCGTCTTCATTGATTCTTTAACAATGTGTTTCTGATTTGAAAGCCTGGGAGTTCTATGTGCCTAGAAAATCCCAATACTTGCTTGCTGAGAAGACTAGAAGACTTTGCTGGGAAGACTAGAAGACTTGGCTAGTTCATTTCAGGGGCAAAGAAGAGGAATGTGTCATTGTTTGCTTCCCAAGCCTCAGGGAGTGCGAAGGAGGGCTGTAATATCTTTATCTGCATCTTGATGCCTGTACATTTACCTTGCCTCTGAGACATGCTCCTGAATTGGTTACCTCTGCATGGAGGGACTAGTTCAGGCCACTGCCTTAAAAAGGTGGGGAATTGGTGTGCACTTCTTAGGTATGTGATAGGTGTTATGTGTGGAGTGACAGTCACTCTGGCAATTTTGAAGGTTATCGTAGACCCACTGGAGATTAAGTCACCCACACAGTTCAGACTTCTGCAAACCCCTATTTTCCACATCATTCTGCCTATCAAGGGACCCCTGGTGGCCTAGTGGTTAGGATGCGGCACTCTCACTGCAGCGACCCAGGTACGATTCCTGGTCCCCCGGGTAGATGGAGCCCGTTAGCCCTGTGAGGCCATCCATCTATGAGAAGGTCACTCTAAACAAACCTACGTCCTGAGGACCTCACTGTCATTGTCCAAGCTTGCTTGGCCCCGGCAGATGAACCTTAGGATTAAAGGGTGGGCTCAGTTCAGCGCATGCTGTGTCTCACCTAAAAAATCCATTGCGCAGGCTGGAAAGGTAAAAGACCTTTCCCAAATCTTCGTTCACGAAGACTGGCCATACTATACTATACTGCTTATCACAAATTTTAATTGTGGGTTATACTGCAGGAAATCCAAAGAGGCTGATTTGCAAGTCATTAGAAATGTTAATTATTTTTGCTTCCACTAGAGCGCAAAGGATATGTTGATGTTTTAGAAGCAATGTAAGAGAAGGGACCTTTTCCTTTATTATGCTGTATTGGCTTTAGCCCATCATAATGTCCCAGACAATCCAGTGGGGTGAAAGAGAGGGTTCAGAATTGTGCATTTTCAACAATCAGTCACAATCCTTTAGTGTGGTACGTAGGAATGGCCTGAGTCTCCGACATCAGGATCTGCTTAGCACAGAAAGGGAGGGATGCCTTTTAGGACCTCTGGCTCTACCTAACCTCCTTAGTTTGGAGAGAGACTGGAGCATCTTGGCAGCTTGTGTGAATTATGTTGGCTGGCTCTGCCCCTTGCAGAACTCCTGGCTGCTTGAAGAAAGGCTTGAGTTGGCCAATGTGTAAAGCAACCAAATTATTTTGAAAATATGTGGCACACCTTCAAAAACTAATGCCTTCAGTCATGCACTTTACTGAAATATGAAAGTTTAAAAATTGGAAGTTTTCAGTTTCTAGTTGCCTGTCCTCTTCCCTTTGCCTGTCCTCCTTAATGAGGAGAGAAGAAAGAGTGAAAGTATAGAAAAGGAAATCGATCAGTAATCAAATCCTTAAGTAATTTCTAACAAAGACATTTTAATAAAAAGCTGTGTACATATTGTTGCTGTTGCCTAAAGAAAATTCAGGGAGAAAAAACTCCGAGGCAAATTAGTTTTGGAGGTGAGATAAGGAAAGGAATTTAATTTGTGCCTAGGCATAAAGATTACAAGACGCATGCATGTCCCTCTGTATAGATGTTACAATTTGTAATATTGTCTGCCCAATCCCAGATGTTTTCACCCTGTGGCTTTTGCCCTGATCCACCCTCGGTCTGCCCCCTGGGAATGGGGGCTGGGGGTTTTTCGAGACCCTCTCTTCATCAATCATCATCTTCTTCAGAGTACAGGGGGCATATATTCACCCAGTTCTTGACTGTACTTTTGCGGTTTAGGCCAAGGTACAAGTGTTCTCTAAACAAAATAGGCCTACTTTGACAAGACAGTAAACATTTCTACTGGAATTTAGGGGTAGAATTGATATGGGGAGCATGGAATGGGGTGATAGGGTTGGGGAATGTGTGTAGTTACTATGCTAAGGGTAAAGGAATAAATGCTGCTGCTTCTAAATCTACTTTTACTATATAACTACTTATAAAGCTTATAAAAATAAGGAAAATCTAAAAAAAAAGTTGGACCTTAAGGTATCATTGCCAAAAGAAGAAAACCTAATTTTCAAAATTTTAAGGTTTTTCAGAAGTTGAGAAATTTTTCCTTTGATATTTTCTGCAGCCTTACAAAGGAACATTGCATAAATGAACTCTGGAGACTTTTATTTCTGCATTCAGATTCTAGCAAGCACAACCCATGAAACTGATGCCAGAAAGGAACTATGATAATTCCATACAGAGTACGGTTTGCATTATGCAGGGCTGAACATTTTCCAGTTATTTCTGCAGCATGGCAGTGTGTTTCTGCAAGGTGGACTCTTACTCTAAGTGGGATAGCCAAAACCCAGCTGCTCTGAAAAGCCATGTTTGCATACATCTCTCCTGTAATGCATCCAGCTCTGGGGTCCCCAGCACAGGAAGGACATTGACCTGTTGGAACGAGTCCATAGAAGGGCCAACAAGTTTATCAGAGGGATGGAGCACCTCTCCTATGAGGAAAGGCTAAGAGAATTGTGATTGTTCAGCCTGGAAAAGAGGCGGCTTTGGGGTGATCTAATTGTGGCCTTCCAGCACCCAAAAGGAGCCTACAAGAAAGATGGAGAGAGATTATTTACAAGGGCATGTAGTGACAGAACAAAGGGGAAAGGCTTCAAACTGAGAGTAGGTTTAGGTTAGATATTAGAAAAAAATTCTCAACTCTGTGAGTGGTGAGACACAGGAACAGGTTACCCTGGGAAGTTGTGGATGCCCTATCCCTGGAAGTGTTCAAGGCCAGTTTGGATTGGGTTCTGAGCAACCTGGTCTAGTGAAAGGTATCACTGCTCATGGTGGTGGGGGGTTGGAACTGGGTGATCTTTAAGGTCCCTTCCAACCCAAATCCTTCTATGATTTGATGATAAAGTTTTGTTCAAACTATGGAGAGTATTGTATGAGGTTAAGATGTGTGGTCTTGAATGATAGGAAGGAATTGATTAAAGTATCACAATAGAAAGAAGTATAGGTTAAAGATTATGAATTTTTAATTTTCTTCCCCTTTTTTTTTTTACAAGATTTTACATAGGAATAGCAATAGACTGAGTGGAATGGGTTTCAAAAAAAAACAAACCAACACACCCATGAGGCTAGCAGGGAGAGAATTTTTTTGATAAATATGAAACTGGCAAACTTAAAAATCAAAAAGATATCATGTCAGAAGTGAAAATGTGTTTATGAAGGCATAATTCAAGAATGAAAAGAAAGTGGAGGTGCATAGTAGTGCTCAGATAGCAAGAGATGAACAAATAGAAAAGATTCTGCTAGAAACAAAAGAGAAGCAAAGGAAGGACTGGGCCTTTTTAAAAAGAAAAGAATAGATAAGTAGGGAAGAAAAGATTGTTGAAGAATTCAATTTTTTCTTTGCTTCAGTCTTCACAAAAATTTAAGAAAATTGAATAATTTTAATTAAATAGTTATAATGGGGAGATAAGTTCACAAGAAGGTGAAAAGCAGACTCAAGTATATTTAGCTAATGAAGATGTACTAAAATTTCTTGGCAAAGCAATATTAAAAAGCATCTTATAAGGGAATTAAAAGAAGCAGCCAATGTAGTTTGTGAAGCACTAGCACTTATCTGGAGATTTAACAGAGGACAAGGAAAGTCTTGGAAGACTGGAAAAGAATCAACATTATGCATTTTTAAAAGGCAGAAGGTCCATAGATTTCTGGCTTTTTTTCTGAACTTTGATAACTGAAAAAATTCTGCTCATGTTATTAATTTTGATTTGCAAGATGATAAAATGGGTTTATTGAGAACAGAGTACAATAGAACAGTCTAATTTCCTGATAAGGTGTCTGGCTTGGTGAACTAGAAAAAGGTGACTATGGACCCTGACTTAACTTGGAGAGTTTTTAGCCCTGTCTTCCAGGACATTCTCAAAAAAGGCATTCTTAAAAGCAGACAGTACATATAAATAGGTAGTCACCAAAACTTACAATCACTGTGTGAAGGTATATAGCTCTCAAAGAGAAATTGTGAATTTTTGTCAATCTGGGAAGGTATTTCAAATATGGGAAGATCTGTCAAAAGATTTTATAATTTTGAATATATCCAGGTTGTATTAGAGTTATAGCTGACAAGGTGTTGGGAAAAGCTATCAGCTCTGGGAGATATTCACTGAGTTTGTGACTTTTCTGAACTCTGAAAAAAGAGTAAATTGTTATCATGCCACCTGCACGAGGTGTTCTTACCCAGTTAAATTGCCTCGTTATCCTTATAATATATGTGCATTAGATTTCTAAAACATTACAGTTAGATCTAGAGGTCACTGATTAATTTCAATAGTAAAACTTGTACTTTTTTTTCCCCCCGGGGAGAATGAAACACATATTCTTTCATATCCACTAAAACTTAATTTATCCAAAAGGTCACTGCCCATGAATACAGTCTCCAATCCATGACATTTGCATATCAATCAGTCTGAACTGAGTTTTATCCTAATTGTTTTTGGCTAAATAAACTTCCTTTTCCTTATGATCAATGATTCCTTATAGCGTGGTTTTAATGGACTGCTCATCAAATGAAAACCTATTTCATATGGGCTTTCTGTTGGGCTTTATTTAATTTTTTTTTAATCCAACCACCTTACTTTTAAATATATTATTGAATAATGGGAACAGTCTTTCTACCTCTTTAGCATTCTGTTAGGTAGTTTGAAACAGCTCATAGCTTGATACTTAACATTAATATGTATGAGGATGTGATAGTTTAACCCTGGCTGGAAGCCATGTGCCCACCAAAGTTGTTCTTTCATTCCCCTCCTCACCTGGACAGGGGAGGGAAAATATAATGAAAGGATCATGGGGCAAGTTAAGGACAGGGAGAAATCACTCAGCAGTTACTGTCACGGGTGGAACTGACTCAGCTTGGGGAAATTGACTTAAATTTATTACCAATCAAGTCAGAGTAGGATAATGAGAAATAAACCCACCTTCCCACCACCCCTCCCTCCTTCCTGGGCTTAACTTTATTCCTGATTTTCTCTACCTCCTCTTACCCTGAGGGGCACAGGAGGATAGGGAATGGGGGCTGTGGTCAGTTCATCATATGTTGTCTCTGCAGCTCCTTCCTCCTCAGGGAGAGGACTCCACACTTTTCCTCTGCTCCAGGGTGGGGTCCCTCCCATGGAGGACAGTCCTCCATGAACTTTTCAGTGTGAGTCCCTCCCATGGGCTGCAGTTCTTCACAAACTGCTTCATTGTGGATCCCTTCTGCCTGGTGCAGTCCTTCAGGAGCACACTGCTACCAAGTGGGTCCCTCACAGTGTCACAAGTCCTGCAGCAAAGCTGTTCCAGCCTGGGCTCCTCTCTCCACAGGGCCACAAGTCCCACCAGGAGCCTGATCCAGCATGGGCTTCCTGCAGGAACACAGTCTCCTTTGGATGTCCACTTGCTCTGGTGTGGGGTCCTCCATGGGTGGTAGGTGGATCTTTGCTCCACTGTGGACCTCCACAGGCTGCATGGGGACAGCCTGACTCACCATGGTCTTCACCACAGACTCCAGGGGAATCTTTGCTCTGGTGCCTGAAGCACCTCCTCCCCTTCCTTCTTCACTGACCTTGGTGTCTGCAGAGCTGTTCCTCTCACATGTTCTTCCTCCTCTCTTCAGCTGCAATTGCACAGTTTTGTTCCCCCACTTCTTAACTCTCTTATCCCCTAGGTGCTACCACCATTGCTGATGGGCTCAGCCTTGTCCAGCAGTGGGTCTGGTTTGGAGCCGGCTGTCATTGACCCCATTGGAAAAGGGGAAAGCTTTTACCAGCCTCTCACAGAATCCACACCTGGAGCTCCCCTGGTGCCAAAACCTGGCCATGCAAACCCAATGCACAGGCCTGCAGATGCCTTATTCAAGAACAGATATTCGTCTAAGAGATGAAAGTGAAAGGTGGTGCAAGTAGGAGGCTAATTTCACTTCACGTTGGTTTTCCAGAATGCATTCCCAATAACTGTAAATCTCAGTGAAATAAAACTGCTCATTTTTCCTGGAGTTGAGGACTAGAAAAGTATAATGGCTTCAGATCCAAGGCATTTCATTGGTTGGTTTACCTGGAAATAAAAGATCAGAAAGCTTCCAGTCTCTCAGCAATCTATTACCTTGCCAAGTACATTGGCAGGAAAGAAGGTGAAGTACAAAAGGTGTCTGGAAAGCACTTTTTTTGCTGGTAACCTGCCTGACTTTTAACCTTGAAGTTAATCAAAGTTGACAGTTCTCCATAAGGTACTTTGATTTAAGAAATATACAGCTGTAGAATATCTAATTGAAATTTTTCAAAACCATGGTAACTGCCAAGGAACATAGAAAATCTCATTTCCATTTGGTTAATTGCACATGCCTTTGTTTGAGAATTCTGATGTACAAGCTGAAGTGAATAATCAGTTCATCCCAAAGTCCCATTGCTCCTTTCCAAGGATGAGAAATTCTAGACTCAGACTCTACTAGAAGTATAATGAGCAGATACAGTACACAGGTACAAGTTCTAAAAATTAGGCATAAAAGTGAGTCTTTTACAGGCAAGGGAGTCATGGAACTAAATAGAAGTGCAATTTTTTCTTTACCATGTCCCATATGAATTTTACAGAATCTGTTAAAAATGGGTGGTTGTGTACTGCCTAGCTCTTCTTCTATACCATGAATGTGAGAAGAATAGCATAATCTACCATGATATCACAGTGGGTTATGTAAGGAAATAGGAAAGTAAATTCTCTGAGGCAAGGCAGAATTTATTTTGTATGTACTGCCCAGGGATTAACGGAGTCAAATCATATGAGTGCTGAAGAGGAAAGTAGTTGTTTGGGTTGATCCAAGGCTGTTCATTTTATAAGAAAAGAAATTTTCTTAAGCAGTCCTGACTAAGTGGTCCTGAAACACTCTTGGCAGTGAGGTAGAGTGATTTAGTAGAATAATATTTGAGGAAAAAAGACAGCTCTTTGCTTGAATCTTTCCTAACTAAACAGAATGCTTGCAAGTGAGCTGTAAGATTGTACATGAGAAATTTCACTATGTAGGATTTTATTCAACTATAGCAAGCTGAAAAAGACAAGAAAAGTGCAGCCAACACTCTTTCCCCTGTCTTTCACCTCAGATTTTTTATGAGGCTGAGGGATAAGAGCAAGGCCAATTTGGCATACTTAACTTTCTCAAACTCCAGTTTCTCTGGTCTAGCTAATAGATTAAAAAGGATCATGAAGTTTTGTGTGAAAGCTTGTTTTCTGCTGTTTTTAGCTTTGTATTTTTTTCCATTAGATTCCCTACAAGATTAAAAAAAACCCACCAAACCACTCCTCAAGATCTATTCTGTGTAACAGAGTCTACATGTTAGCTCACGTATAAAATAAAACCTCTAGCATACATGTGAAGAATTTGTCAAGCTTGTTCAAACTCACTTTGCTTTAATGAATAACACTTTCCAGTTTTTAATATGTGACTGATCTGTTATATGAATAAACTGTGCATGACCATGGGCACCCAATGATTTCAGTCTTTACCATTTTCTCACAAACTCTCTTCTTCCCTTTTCTTATTAGATTTAAAGTAGCAACTTCCAAGGTTGTTTTCTCCATGATTCTTTGATGACTAGGCTGCTAGTTTTTGCCCCAGAATAAATATTGAAATTCGAAATAACATTCTTGATGTCAGTAAGTGACTATTTGTAAATCAGGTTGAATTACTTCTGTCAGCTATATTTGTACAGCTCTTTCACTTCTCAGTATTTTGCCATATATAGTCTCTACAAAAATTGCCTCCATTTAAACATTCTTTAGTGGTTACTGGCAGCATAACAGCTGGACAACAGTCTCAAATCTGAGAAGATATCAAAGCTGAGTCTTTAATAAGTAACCTTAAAATCTGCCTAGCCAAAAGGACAAACCTGCAGGAAGTTATACATTCACAGGCAAGGGTTGTGATGGAGTACCTATGACTAGGAGCAAGGAACATACTCTTTGATTTTACTGCCCTAGCATTTATCATGCAGTGTATCATATGGAGTGGCACTGAGTTATAGCAAAACATTGCTCTCCATTCCTCACTTGTCAGTGCTGTTTGTCATTTACACTGAAGACAAACAAGGTCTTCTTTTTTATTCTCTTTAAAGCTTGAAATTGCTTAAAAGTGTTCTAAAGAGTTTGTAGGACGGAGTCCTCTGAGGAGTCATGTGGGAGGCATCACCCTCTGATCAAGTACAAGGCTTCACAGAGCCTCTGGAATATGATTCCATGGTAATATAAAAGAAAATGTTCATGTTTGCAAAATGGAGCAATTAGGACTGATTTCCTCAGTGTCCTACAGCCTATAAACACAGTAACACATTTTGAACAGTCATATTGATAAAGATTCAAGTCCGAGAGTTGCTTCTGGAGGTAGAGACATCAGCTATTCTAACAACAATCTCTCCAGGGGCCTTGAAGGCTTCTCTAGACTGGGGGAAATGAGTAGGGAGAGGAAGGGTTGCTGGCATATGTAACTGAGGTGTTAGTGTCTGAAACAGGATGGGGGTGTCCTTTCACAGAACAGGAACCCAACATCTCAGTCCACCTTTTATATGTTTAGTGCAACACAAAAAGTGTGGCAATGAGGTATTTTCCTTGTAGTACCAGCAGCAGCTTATGATGCAATGAGTACTGTCAGGTTTCACTCTGAGATGTTGCTGTTCTGAGATGTTATTCTCCCTACCCGGAGGTAATTTTGATAAAGGTGTGGGGAAAGTGCAAATTCAAATGGTGCTACTTTTATAGATATCATTGACAGGATGGGAAGAACATCATTTAAGAATGGCAATTCTGATCGGCGTTTTGGGGCAGTGAACACGTGAACACTGCATTTCTGCAGGCCTGGTTCATCTGCCTGAAGCTTGAGGTGGAGTCAGCAGTGAACTTCAGCTGACTAATGCATGCACTGGTCTGCTGAGGATGAAAACCTGCTTGCCAGCTTTACAAAGGGATGTTTTCTCCCAGCCTTTCTTTATAAGGATTTTAATCACCTTAAGAAACAGGTACAGTAATATAGTAAAAATACAACAGATAGGAAAATAATTTAGAAACCCTGGGGCTGGGAGAGAGAAAATTCTGTGTATGTGTGCAAATATGTATCTCTGAGAGTGAAAATGCATAAGGGTGTTCAGATACCTGAAAGTATGCTGGAAATGCTTTCCTGGCTCTCAGACTTGTATTAACTATTAGTTCTTACATACACTTACATTTGAAATATCAAGTCAGAAGATTTTAATTCCAGCATTTTTAAAGTGAAATTAATTTACTGATTCAGAAAGTAGGAAGGAGAAGAAGGAAAAAGATGAGTGAGAGAAGGTACACAAAACAGATGTATTTTTTGGTCCACATCTTCATATGAAGTACCTTTGATACTCTGCAGTTGAAAAGTGGAGAAGTATTTGAGATCTGTGTGTAACTGCTATGTGTGACACAGCTGTTTCATGATTTCATCACCATATTATACTAGAAAGCCAATTCTTAAGATGTGTTGGTGTTAATAATCATGCCTGCCAGAATCAACCCATTGTGACTAAGCCTACAACCAAACTGCTAGAGCAAGCACCCATGCACGTAATGACTTCCTACGATGTCAGTCATCCTAAAACAAAGAGTCTATCCAACCATCATTCAAGTGGAAGCTGGTAAAGATGATAGACTGAGATGCTCTCTTCAAAGTCGCAGAGACAAAACTACAGTCTTTGTTTCAGTTAAAGGTGACAGAATAACCCACAGTGCTTTGCCGCTAACCAAAAGTGTTAATCTGTGCAAAAGCACATGTCAGGCAAGTCAAGTTAGTCCTGTCAGAATGTCCCAATGTTGCTACTGTGCAGTGCCTGTAATTACACAGAGCTCCTTGTGACCTGTGCATGACCCACAGAAAATCTTGTGAGATTATTCTCTGGGAGATACTGTGCTATCTTAAGCAGTGAACCTACCCAGCACATTCATCATGTATGTATAGAGTGACTGATTCAGGAAGAGGGCAGGTGAAGAAACGATTCTGCCTTACTTCATTTTGCTATATGAATTAAGGTCAGAAAAAAATAACATTTTTTTTTCCCACACGTGTATGCTTACTTCCACAGCTTCACGGAAAATGGTAGTTATAAAAGCCAACTATCTAGTACTTCTTCCTTTCTCCGTTCCTCAGAATTCAATTCCACCTTGAATACTACAAAAGTTTCAGCAAGTGTTGAGTGCCAGAAACTCTACCAAGAATGCCAGAGCACAGAAGGAAAGTATTTCCATCAAGTTAAATTAATTGGAAATAGATGTGCGATTAGAATCATACCTAACACCCTCTGATAACACCAAGGAAATCCTCTAGTAGGGATATGATTAAAGAGATGACAGGAAAATCAAGTGAGACAATTTGTTGCTAATGAAGTTTTAAAATTAGATGGAATCTAATTAGTCTCTCACAAAATAAAAGATGATGAATAACATATTCTGCTTAACTGTTGTGTTAGAAACAATTACAGGTCAGGAGAGATGTTTTCTGCTTTGTCCTGCAGCAGTAATAACCTTTTTCATAATCAAGAACAAAACCTAACTAGTCTCTTTGGTAATTATAACTTGTTTTGCAATGTTGTCAAGGTACTCTTGTCACATCCATTTCAATATTTTATAATGTGTTGACCTTTCTCTCTAAAGAATTTGAAATCTTATTTTTTTTCTTCTCAATTATAACAAGATCTTTTAGAATATACAGTACTTGTGAGTTGTTTGGCTGGGAATGAACCTTTTGTTCTGTGCTTGCTTGGTCTTCACCTAAAATGGGGGGGATCCAGCTGCTATAGGAATACAGATCCCTAATATAATGGATTCTTTGTTTCTCCAGTGTTAGAAGATTCATGATAGATCCTTTTAAACTGAAGCAGTGTTGCTGGAGCTGAGTGTCTGGGCTCAGTTCCAGCAGCTTAGACTCTAACTCCCTGCTAAAGCTGCTCAGCTGATAAAACTAGTTATTACTGTGCTCTGTTCTAGTGAGTGCCACCAGATTAACTATTCGGTAGAAACTCAGTAACATCCTTACAGCTTTGCTGACCTGAGAGCCTGCAGGCTGGTGTCAGCCTGCTCTACCTGCAGAGTGCACCACAAGGATGTCAGCCAGCTCTGTAGTGCATGTGCTTGGGATACCCTGGTATTGATGAGCCTGAGCTGCCACCTCCATGCAAGGTTTATAATCACAAGCTGTGCTATCACCACGGGTTTGTTCACCCTAAAGAAAAGAAGATTAAGGAGGAGTGGATTTAAGTGCGCTTGTCAGCGATCTAAGGGGTTATAGTGAAGACAGACTCTTCTTGGAAGTATACAACGAAAGGACAAGGGTCAATGAGCACACGTTGAAGCAAGGAACAAGAGAAATTCCAGCTGGATGTAAGGAAAAAAATTATTCACTGTGAAAGAAGTCCAGCACTGAAAGAGGTTGAGCAGAAGGTCCTTGGGATCTCCACCCTTGGAAACTGGATGAGGTGTGAACAACCTGCTCTAACTTCAGTGGTAAACTTATGTTCAAAAAATTAACTTTGTTGCAAAAAGGGGCTCTGTGTAGAGAGTATTTCATAACTGTCTCCTATGCAGGGAGAGGGTTTGGTTTTCCTAAATGAGTTGCTGGGCTTATTTAGGAAGGCATTTAGGAAGGCAAACCCTAAGTTTTGTATTAAAATGACAAAAACACCAAACATTTCCAGGACTTTTTCATAATCAGCAGTTCCACGGCAGAGTTTTATGCAACAGAATGAATTCTCTTAACAAGCTGAGATATTCACTGCTTCTCATTAGTCCACAGAGGTTTCTGGTATGAGTAGAACAATTATGCCCGTCTCAAATCCCTTATACATATGAGAAATATTTGAATTCAGCAGTATTTGACTGAATAACTTCCAGTCTTAATTGAATTTTTCTTTACAGAAGGTGGTACCAATTCTTCACACTTTCCATTCTTTCATCAAAAGAGGCACCAAAATGGAGATTATTTCTGTTCTTTTCATTTTGACCCTGTTTAGCTCAAGAATGACCGTCTTCTAGGAAAAATGCCGGAGAAATAATTTCAGATTTTTTTTTAACTTTCATGTCATAGTAGGAAAAAAAGGCATGGGGAAAAGATCCTTGTATATATCCTCTCATCCAATAAGTGTAGTGCTTGGTTGTCCAGAGTTGAATGCCTGTTCTAACCGACTGGAATGACTACCGTGACTCTTTAAAATTCCAGTGAGCCTTTCAGTACTTGAGATCATGAAACAAATACTTGTTTTCTTCACTCTGTCTCCTTGTAGGGCTGCAACTCATGCATGAATCAAGAATCAACTATGGTTCTTACTGGAACAATGCTTGTACACATTGCTTTCCTCCTGACTTTCAAGCTTAATAAGAATGCTCACATTATAACTCATCTCAGTGAAGTAATTATGTGTAATTGCATAATTACCCATTGCAGCTGCTTGACTTATTGGCACTTTAATTAATTAAACTAATGTGATGCACAACCACAAGTTAATTTAAAACAAGGAAACCATACAATGATCCCTCTTGAGGGTGTCTACACAGGCAGTGATAATGTGGTTAAACAGAAAGTGAAATGTGGAGCTTTCTTGAACCTACTACACAGTTTACTTTTAACCAATGATGAGGCACAGAATTAAATAATAAACTCTGTAATAATCCTAAACAAAACAAAACACAAGGCTCCGGAATGAAAATAGTCTAGCTCAAGAATGCTTGCCGCACTCCAAGTAGTAAGAAATAAAATTTCTTGCAGGTAAATAATCATACATTTGTTTATTATAAACATTTCTCAGTGGTGGCCAAAGCTAAACTCGGATTTAGCTCAGTACCTGCTGATATATTTTATTTTCCTCTAGATTAAAATTCAGCATTTGAGTCTTGTGCTCAGTCAACTATTCTAATATGCAAATGCACTTAATATATTGACTTTTTGCTCATGCAGTGAACACTCAAATCATATGAAAAGGAATAAGATTCAGAATATGAACTTCAATAAAGAAAACCGAAGGATTAACATAATGAATAGCAAACAGAATGCTGTCTTTAAATCTATGCTTTTGGAGACATTAATAATCCTACAATTACTTTACTGAAAACAATGTGCTACTTAGTTTTGACTCAGTAAAGCACTATTTATGTACTTACCTTCTTCATTTGGAATATGGTCTATGCATTTCTTCAAAGAAGAATGTCAAAAGCCACTCCTGCTGCAACAGATGAAGAAAACCTTCATTCTGTTTCCCTCTCAGTCTTTGCATGCTATTGAATTACATGACTATAAATAAAGGTTCTGTTTACTGTGATGCATTTTACTTGTAATAGGGATAAGCAGAGAAGTACATTGCTGCTCTGTACTCTGAAAATCTGAAAAAATTCCCTGTAGTGAATAATGTTGGAAGTGTAAATACTTCTCTGTGGAGGAGAAAGCTTTTCTGTGTTCCTATAGATTTTTGCTCTCTGGAGTTGTCTAGCACAGGTTATCACTTCATGCATTGAAGAAACAGGTTGCCTGGGTAGAATACTCTTCTTTTGAGAAACCTGTGCAAGAGAAACAGAAGCACTCGAGTTCCTCAGGGCAGAAACTCTATGACCTGTAGCAATATTTTCTGTTTTTTACAAGCAGCAGCTCAAAGAATTCACTTAAAAAGTAAGATAAAAATAGAGATGTCCTTAAGACTGAAGCTGCTTATGCAAACTGAGAGTTGCTTGGAGAAGAAACTACCTACAAGAAAGAGGAGGCACCTCCTATTTTATGATTCTTATGTCTTATTTCATATTAATTTATGCTTTTTTTGTCTCTTAGAGCTTCTTTTTATGGAACTGACTGATAACCACCAGAGGGTCTATTAATCTAATAAGACATTACAGTGTGTAATAATGCATGCAATGCTTTTCTCCCAAGGTTTTACCCTTCTCCAAATTTTCTTTCACTCCTTCTGAGGGGTAATTTGAGGAATTGTGCTACACTTGTGTGCCCCAGATAACCAGAAGGTTTTAATGTTTCTTTTGGTGGCACAAACCATTTTAATAGAGTGTGCCAATCTGCTGTTTAACCCTGAGAAATTATAAGATGCATATCAATGCCTTTTGGCACTTATGTGGCTAATTCTCTATACATGAGACTTTTTTATTAGCTAGCTGCTGATAGTGAAGTTTGTGGGGTTTTTCAGTGTATTTGAAAAATCAACAGAATAGTTCTGAAAGCATCACAATTTAAGGTTGCTAAGATAGAAAAAGAGGCAGGACTCCTGACCTCTGAAAAAGATAATCAGCAAATGAGAATCACACAATCATTCTACTTTGTGCAACAAAATAAACCAGAGGAGCAAGAATCGAAGTATTTCAATGAACTTGGAAGGGTCAATATTTTATTTCCATGCTGAGGCAGTTGGCTATTACATGGGCTCTATAAGAGTAGATGATGAACAGAGATGAGTATTCATATATAAATTTGTTACTTTGAGTTTCTACCAAAGACACTCTTCAATAAGTTAACCAGAAATTTTATTTTTGCTTACCAGTAATATAAAGGTTCATCTTGCAGTGAGCAGATATGATTGTTCTAGTTTAGATCATGAGAATGCCAAAAAATTATCTAGAGATTGATATTTTTCTTCTCAGATCCAGGTTTTTCATTGTCATAATAATTGAATTGACTAGATATCTCTGTAAAATTCCAAAATTCGTAAAATGCTATTTTATAAACTATTATATGTGCCTGGATTAAAATACATTGAAGTGGATTTCGGACAACAACATAAAAGTTTTTTTAAAAAAAGTACTATAGCTGGAAGATGTTCATCAGTGAGATGTTCATCAATGGCACCTTTTCCCTGAAAAACAATATTTCTGCAGAAAAGAAAAAAAAGTCAAGCCAAATTGCTGGTGCGACACATCAAATACTGCAATTTATCTTTTGCTGTTGTTGTTTTAACAGTGCTGAGGTTTTCAGCTGAGGAAAGCTAGATGTGAGGTCTTTCAATGGAAGGCTAGTAAAGTGATACGCTAAGGAGAAAATATGATTATAAGCTTTAAGAAAAATTGACACAATTCTGACTATATTGCAACTTTTTGGTTTATAATTTGGCCTTTATAAATCATCCAGCTTTTGTTAGACCCTTCAGACTGAACAAATAGATGGAATGCTTTTAATATGTTTTTTATGTTAAGGATGGGAGTTTCCAGATACAGATCCTAAACTGTTCTTCAGCTTCTTTGCACAGAATGGTTGCTGCCAAACAGACTGAGTTCACCCCAGTTTATGGTACAGCTATTATAAGTACTCTAACTCCTGCTATCTTGGCTTTTAAAATGGAGAATCTAGGTTAATTCTTGCTGCCATCATGGTCTGCTGGTGTGGGTCAAAAGAGGCTCAGGCAATAGTTACGGGATTGCTGCGAGATCTAACCACAACAAAAGTATCTTGCAGTAACTGACTGCACAGATCCAGTCTGGACTGCACTGCAGTTTTCTCATAGCTGAAGGCTGGATCTGTGAATCAACTTACAATGACTATCCTAAAGATATTCCATACTGAGAACCTCTAACTATGAGGTTAAAAAGCCTGCTTCTATTGTGCTGATGAGCTCTTTATCTTGATGCTGAGCTGACAGCCAAGAAAGTTCACAAACGGAATCATGATCTTGTTCTTACCATACGTGACAGAACAGAAGAGAAAACTACTTTAAACCTAGAAAATGCTTGAGGATGAAAAGAAGAGCTGCGTACAAAGGATGAAAGGGTTTCTCTGGTCAAAGGGTTTCTTTTGCTGCAAAGCTTTTCTTACTTTGGGAATTAAACACCATGCAGGACGCCAACCTGCTTCTGTACTGCTGTACATTCATGCACATTACTGTTTGAATATGTGACCATCACAAGTGTGGAAGAAAAGTTTCTATCAGCTTTGAGAAGTTAACTCTTCTGAAACAGCCCAGTGCTTACTTCACACCACGTTATCAGCATGGACTCACCTCAGCTTGGCCACACAGAATGCAATTGCTGCTTCCTTGGCTAACCTCCAGTCCCACCATTACTTCAGGTTGTTTTATCTGTGTGCAATTCCTGCATCAGGAAAAGATAAGCAAATGTCAGAAAGTAAAGCATATTGAAGAGCTGTCCCAATGGCATATGTTTATCCAAAATTATCCTCCTTCTGCTGCGTGATTATTGCAAACAAGTTGGTGCAACCCAGAGAACAATTTATGTTCTCCTGAGAAAATACTGACACCTTAAACCACTATATCACACCCAAACCTGAAACAAGAACAACAAAATATGAGGTGTTTTGCAAAACTCTCACAGCAGGTTTTGCATCAGAAAGTTCCAGAGCTGGCACAGTTAGGCTCTGTAATTCCTCTTTTTACATGTTGTTGATGTTCTTTTCTGGGAGACATCAGAGATTTGACTGGCTTTTACAGTACTCCAGTGCTGCTCCAGAAGTTAAAACAGAGGTTGGATCACCTCTATTGGAAACCCATAAAGGTAACAAGCAGTAAAATGCCAATGTCTTAAGCCAGGACCAAGTGTTTTAGCATTGTTAACATTATTTTATTGCATAAATGCTATTGGCAGAGCATCTGCAAATCTAATGCAAACTTCTCCATAAAATATTCAGGACTGGATTCTTAAAACTTGAGCTCTCTAGAAATTTTTGCGTTTTGGGATTATAGGGGGTTACATTGTTGAAGCAACACAAAAATTATTTCAAGCCCTGCCACTTACACTGATTTTAATAGCAATCATACAATTCATCCCATGATACAATAACAAAAGGTTTTACACAGTTAGCTCATGATTTTGACTATGCAGTGCGTTTTCCAGACCACTGGGCAAAGACCAGTACAGTTCCAGTTATAGTTGCTCCTTTCCATGCATTAAAGTTTAACAATACACACTGAAGTTAATTTGCACTAAAGCATCAATTTAATATCAGTAAAGCCCTTATTAGCGATGCATTCCCATATAAACTAGGAATTTCCTCCTTGCCATTAAATGTCACGTTACTGGTATTCTTTTATACTTTTCTTTAAATGATGTGGAACACATTGTCTTAATGAAACCATAATTAGCCATTGAATTTAGTTTTTCATACTGAGAATGAATATTTTCTACCAACGTGTAATTCTCTACCATTTCACCAACACAGAAATCTTTTTTGCTTGAGAAACTACTAACAATGGGCTTTTTAAAAGCACCTTATTTCTCTTTCTGTGAGTGACGTATTTACTTCTTAAAGCACTCCTTTATGGATATAATGTTTAAGCACGAGAATCATTCTGTTAAAGTCATTACCTAAATTAGCATGTGCTCAAGTGTTTGCCTGAATGTCATTTCAATTAAGAGAGCATTATATATAGGAGTTAAGTTACAGACATAGTTGTCCTTCCTGCTAGCCTCTCATTTCTTCCTAGTCTCTGCACTTAAGGACAGGGTTTTGAATGGGCCTACGGATGTTTGAAAAATCTGACATTGCCTGTGTGCAGTAAGTGCCAACACACATGCAGTGAGGGTACTCTCCCGGTTGGCATCAGTTCTGGCAAACAGGGTGATGAAGTGAATGAACCTATTTTTTCTTTTTCAGATGTGAAACTCTTGAAATTCACAAATTTCTTGAAAATTCAATACTGTTAGGTATTCCAGAGTAAAATCCACTTACACCTATCACCTTTATGTTTTACATGGACCTGAATATTGAGGATAACATTCTGGTCTCCTTAGAAATAGTAGGAGATAGACTAATGGCTTCAAAAGGGCTAGGATCTCACCTGTATTACACACAGTCTTGTTCAAACAGAAAGAAGTCTGTGCTTCAATATTTAATGTACTGAAAATAGATTTCAGGAACAGCATATTACAATGAAATTAATCTAAGAGTTTAGTCCTCTCTGCAGAAAAAATTTACTTAAAGAATAAGAAAAGCCTGAGTTTTCACTTTTTTATACATAATTTTATATCAGCAGGAATAATAAAAATAGTTTTTCTAGTATTTGCAGATGTACTGTTAGCACGTGCTTCTCGTCAGAACCTATAGTATGTATGGGTATTTGTGGATACATTTTTCTGTGAGGTCCTACTCCTGAAGTTTTAATACACTACCAAAAATACTTTTCTCCTTAAAAATGCCTTCAAGCTCCAGTTGTTATGTGTGCCTATTGGCAAGCATTTCTTTTGTTATGCCCACCAACTGTAACAGGCTTATTTGTGGATTAGCTGTGTCTCAGCTGTAAAATTAATTCAGGAGCACAGCCTGCTGTTCCAAATGAAACTGCAACAGAAGGGAATGTTGTTTCCATGGGTTTGTCTTTTAAAGATTTGTATAATTGGTTAATGCTGTTTTGTCTTTTTGTTTTTTTGGAGACAATTAATCAATACTTTGTCATGTGTAACTTTTATTTTCTATTTTCAGCACATTGCGGTGTACAAACAGCAAAGGCAGATGATCGTGTCCTCTAGTATGCAAGGAACCAGAGAGCCCTAATTAACTGATCTTATTGTGTAGCAGATTTAGCAATTAATTTTTAAGTTACAGGCCCATGAACCGAAGACTTCAGTTTTCAGCTTTCTGGATTTTTAAAAATTTAAATCAGTTTTTGCAGAATAAATGCATATTTTCACTTTTTTCTGCTCTCAGTAAAACAGAAGACAGATGGCTTGATGCCTAAAGTCTTGCTTTTGCACTCAGGTGCTGCAGGCTCTGTTCCCTGCCCAGCCTTTCTGCCTTAATGTGTGGACACCCCACAATGTGTGGGGAGACAGTTGAGAATTTCTTTATGGATGATTTCTTAATGCACCAGATATAATTTTTGGATACACTGAGTCTGTCCCTAGTTTGTCAGGTATTGCTCTTAGCTGGAAAAAAGTAGCTCTCTGCCCAAAGCAGTGAGGGGCCTTTGGGCTGTAGCAGACTGATTCTGCACTGAAATCGGCTGTGAGTGCCTCCACAAAGACATGAGTTTTAAGCACTTTGGGCTTACATAGTTGAACAATTTGGTGCTCTGCAGACATCAGTAAGCTCAAGCAATGTGATGTGGCTGTAGTGAGGGTGGCCTGTCCTGTCTGGAGCGAAATATTGCGAGTTCTGTGTGTGTGCAGGGGTTTGCCTTCAGCCTGCTCAGCTGCACAACACAACGTGGTGACAGGTAGCAAATGCTTTCTTCCAGCTGAAGTAGTGGAAAGCTATGCTTTTAACACAGACAGGACTGACTTTTGCCTCTGTAGCCAGAGACAATTTAGTGCCAAATAACAGCAGCTGAAGTCTTTAAACAGCTTAAGATCACCACTGGGTAAACTGCTTCGCTCCTTTTCCTTCTGTCAGTGCTCAAGCCAGTTTCTCATGCAAATCTCTAGGAAAATAGAAGACAAGTTCTTTGCAAAGGGAAGTAGCTGAAGGTTCTTTCTATCTCTTTGTTATGATAGGGATCATTTTTACCTACACAGAAGCCAAATGTATGATACTTGCCTTCAGAGGCCCTTCCTCACCTATCAAGTAAGTTTTCCTTTGCCCAGCTAACAAGTGTTGTATTTTTCTTATGATTTCTCCTCCATTTGCCATATACCTTGTACTAGCGTAGAGGCTCTGCACCAGCACACTCCCGGAGTGAACATCCCCACTTCCCTGTTGTGATGTGGCAAGGTCCTTCATGGGATATAGGCTCTTTGGCTTAAGCCAAAATGTATCATACTTGGAAAAGCTGCTCTCATTTTTGACCAATCCAGCTCAACTACCTTTACGCCTGCATAGCTTTGAACAGCAATCTTCATTAGGAATAATATACATTGCTTTTCCCTGCTATTCTATAAAAAGAAAAAACCACTGCATAGATATGCCTTCTTTCTATGCCTTCTTTCGATGAGTTGCTACAAATAATCACTTGAAAGCAAACAGGTGAACTTCTAGGTTGTCTTCCAGAGCAAGCTCAGATTAAATACAGAAGAAGGCTAGATGCGAAAGAGGGTTTATGGACTATCTAAAGTATGTGCAGGGGGACGAATCCATCTGATGGAGCTTGGGAGGTGGAGGATAATTATACAGAGAGGGGACATTCAAAGCTCTTCATGCTTCGTGAGGCATGAATTGAGAGAGGACACAGGAGAGTGGAGGAAGAAGGACAAGAGAGAATTCCAGTAGGACACAAAGGAGTGGAATGAGCTGCAGTGTTTAGCTTTTTATAAAAGAAAAAAAAGTTCATGGCTGTCCAGGTGGAAATTTAATGGAAGCTAGCAACTTCCAACTTGAAGAAAAAATCTTCATGGTAAAGCCAAAGCATGAGCTAAACTTCTTTCCTGTCCTTGTTATTTTGTGTCATCTTGCAATTTCCTCTTAGATGGCATTTTTTCCTATCTCCTCATGTTCAGCCAGGGTACATTTAACACTGTGAGTCAATAAAATGACATACTCTTACCCTAGTTGAGATTCCCGATACTCAAGTGAATTCCAGTCCTCTGGGCTGCAGCAATTATATAATGATCGTTGGCAACAAGGTTCAAGGTAATTTAACAACAGCATGGAGTGCTCCGAGGTGAGTTATTAGAACCAGACAGGTGCTCATTAAGTATAAGTAATAACAATTTTGGCAATTATACATGTAGCCCAGGAGATTTGGGTCTCACTTGCAGAGAAAGAAGATGAAAAGTCCTAAAGATTTCACACACATGCATTCACATACACTTTATGTAAAATAAACCATTGAAAATTGATTTATACTCTGAAGTCTCCCTCAAGCCCTGACGCAAGATTTTAAATCACCTTCCACCAATAAAAAAAAAGCTCCACTTTATGTGACTAGCATTGACAAAATGGGAAACTCTTGCCTATGATAAAGGCCTGAATTTCTGTTCTCAGTATGAGGACTTTGTTGACATGGCTGGGTCTGCCAGGAGTGGAGAGAAATATCACTTCTGCCTACAGCACTCTGGCTGGGTGGTGTTGGACTAAACCTTAGATTTATATCAGCTGGCCAGTAAAATAATGCCATTGCCCTTGCTCGTTGCACAGTGCTTATAGCAAGGCTTAGCTGCTTGTAGATCTTGGAGAGGTAGAAGAGCTAAATGGGTAAAAAATCTTTTTTCCCTGCTAATACTGCATCTTCTCAACATGACTGTGTTGGTACAGCTAAACCACAAGTATCTCTGTCACAAAGATGTAAAAATGGCTCAAACCAGAGAAATCCGGACATATGTGTGTCAAAATTCAATTTATGGCCTTAGTTTTAACTATGTGTAAGCGGAAGAAAAATACATTTTCTAGGCTTCTACACTGGTTAGATAAAGCCCTGAATTACATTAACAGAGAGTTCCTCTTCCTCAAAAGAATGAAGCTTTTTTCTGCCAATCTGACACGATTATTTCTTAAAATAATAATTGTCTCTACAGTGATGGGCTTTGTAAATTTATCATGTGATATTTCTGAAATACATTGTATAAATTGCTGATTGAAGTGTCCAGGGTATAATAATGTTGCTGCCAACATTAAACTGATAAAGGGTGACAAATAAAAATGTAAAACTATGCAACAATTCCTGTGTCTTTCATCGCAAAAATATGTGATTCATCTCTTTGATTCCCGTTCAGCTTCTGATAACTGCAGCTAGGAGGATAATTTAGTCTCAGGAATTTTTTGGTAAGATTATGCATGCTGTATCAAAGAGAAGCTATGACTTAAGAAAGTAATTCAAGACAGTTAAGTTTGATTGTTTTAAACTGCATTAGTGCAAGCCATTCAGGTTAGGACAATGGCTCCGTATTGCCTCACTGAAAGGCTGGGAGATAGAAACATTTCACTGTATCTGAAGGACTTATTTTACTTCTTTTCAGTTCTTTTCAGATTTTCTGTTCCTCTTTCTTCTTTGCAAACAGCATGAGAAGCGTTTTTATGTAATAGAATCTCATCTCTGTAACTCTTCAAATTACAACCCTGAAATATTTCAGTTGTTCAACAAAGATAATTTCATGCAGAACTGGGCATGGCCTATTCCTGGCCAGTCTGTTTTCTGATATATGCAACAAAAATTATTATGTGGGTTTTAAGATCAACTGCTGCTCCTGCTTTGACTTGCTCAAAGGACTGTTCCAGAAGATATAGAGATGCCTCCATCAAGAAAGAAAGAAAAATCCAGAATGCATCTTCTAGAGGTGCAGCAGGATCATACATTATTGTCATACTCTTTTAGGAACTGCAGCACTTATCCCATGTCCACCAGAGAAAATCCACAGAAGCAAAGATAATAGGAAACATCTTACTTCATTTTTCAATCACTGGAATCAACTTCTAACACTGTGCAGGTAGTCTGACAGAATTCTGTGACCAACAACATTTTAAACAGAAGTTCTTGAAATGAAGAATTAGCTGCATTCATGAATTTCATTTTACCTTTCTGGTTCGAGATAAATCTACCAGTGATATCTACCAGTGAGCTACTGTCAAAGGCAAATATATGCTAATGGCTATTATAAAAATAATTATTAAACTACAAGTTTTTCATTTACACATAAAATATGATTAGGCTAGGAGTTTATCTTTCCTTACTGCAACAGTATTTGCCCCTTCCCCTTCTTTATCTTGTGTCAACAACATAATTCTCATGGGAAAGGACTGGTTGCACAAATTAGGAACTGGATAGAAATGCAAAG
This sequence comes from Neopelma chrysocephalum, assembly GCF_003984885.1. Taxonomy (NCBI): domain Eukaryota; kingdom Metazoa; phylum Chordata; class Aves; order Passeriformes; family Pipridae; genus Neopelma; species Neopelma chrysocephalum. The sequence goes on from NW_020897689.1 coordinate 20,806,404, forward strand.
CTTTTATTTTGATGCCATATCCTCCATTAAAGAAAATTATAAGTAACTTTCAGTGTAGACATTGTCCTGCTGCAAACTAATTTAATGGACCTTCTCGGTAGCTGTAAATCATCACATTGTAGGTTTGCAGTTTCATAAAAATTTGTTTGCATGTATATATACAGATCAACCTAGATTGTCAATTTAAAAATTACAGTGATTCAAATATTCCATATAAACTATTACAAACTTCATTGCTTTTATTAGACATTCTTTTTAAATGCTTTGGTCATCAGTTGGTACAACTTGTGCTCACTTGTAGAACAATATGCAATATGATACCTTACAAATTAGCATAGGCACAATTGTTCATGAGATTCTACCCATAGTTTAACATTTTTGCCACTCTTTTCTGCTCCAGTACCCCATGGATTATCAGGAGGAAGATTTAATCTGTCATAAGACTGCCCAGGAACAAAATAAGAACAGCAAAGTAAGTCCTCAGTGTGTGAATTTCTCACTGTGCTTAGTTCAGTTCACTTTTGGTGCATGTAGCAAGCTGGGTTTTCTCTAAATGAGATTGATTTTTTTATATTAAACAACATTTTTATATTACAGTGTTCTCTAAAAGTCTTTTTTTTAACTCCACACTTTCTGTGGGTAGTTGTCCCCTTCTTGATCCATGTCAGATAGAGCCTTTACTACCCTCAGCTGCTCTTTGCTTTTCTGTGTTACTCCTCATGTCTCTACTGAAAAGCTTCTAGGAGCCCTGCCTAGGTTACTTCAGTCAAAACCAGCTGGGTTTGTAGAAACTTCTTTCATTGATTAAGTGACTAAAAGGAACTATTTTGGTTATCACGGGTTGGGAATTCACACATTTTCTCTTACTGAATGGGGGAATAGGGGATAATCTCCAGTAAAGAGCACTGAACAACCAAAGGTGGTAGTGTCTTTGGCAAATACATCAGCTAATGATCTGTAAATCAGCATACCCAGAAACATGCCGGAGTTTAGGATAGTGTTTCAACAGGAGGAAAACTTCAGGAATTTGGTCACTGCAATATTGAATACATCTAGCTGGGAAACAGCCATCTTATACCACAGAAATTTCAAAGGGAAGTGAATGAAGATTGAAAGGAAGAGGAAGAACATCAGAAAATAAAGGCAAAATATTACAACAACCATCTGACCTTGTCCCTGTCTTTGTCCTCTTGAATCTTGAATCTGTGTACATGCTTATCTACTACAGTCGAGTGTATGTTTTAGGCCATCACATTGACATCAGAATACCAACAAGCAGAGGGGTAAAAGGACAGAGGGAAGCAGTGGGAAGATAGTGAGTTAAAACTCCAGAATTTCCTGCTATTATCCTCCCGACAATGGCCAATTGTCCACTATTGCAGAATGATGGCACCACATAAGGATGTTTAATTCCTCTCACATGCCTTATTTGTAAAGAGATTGGATTATAATTTTCACTGAAAGAAAATCTGTAAGAGGGTTGTTTCCTCTGATTACTCACTCAGATAGCAAAATGGTCACTGAAGTTGCATAATTCCGCTCTTTCCGGGGATAGCTGATATAATGAAATAAAAATGAATAATACATTTTCAGTATGAATTTTCAGACAATGTTCAAACGTAGCAGAATTTATTAAATCTTTGAAATTTTTTATCTTGATAGTGGTTCATTATTTAATGATACTCAGCAGACAACTCAGTGTCACATAGGAATTGCTGATGGTACTAATAATTTAGCTCCAACAATTTTATAGATTTTTTTTGTGGTCAAAATATTGGAACAGTGAATTAGCTGCAGCTGCAGTGAATAGGGATTGCTGTATAGTAAGCATTTAGCTTTAAATAGAAATTCAAGAGACAAGTAGGTTGCATTTATTGTAGAACACTGCCCAATTTCAAAGAAATTATTTGGTGTGTTAGAATGACATCTAGTGACTAGTTCAGGTTCTAATGCTGAGTTATAAAAATAGAAACAAAAAATTAATCTAATCTTCTGATTCTTTCTTTGCTGCCCCCTAATGAAAGACATAAATATAATGAACAGTAAAACATATCCAGAGACAATAAAATTTGAAAGAAAATCAAGTTAAATTAGAGTTAGAGGCAAACAGTACATGAGTGTAAGGGGAAACAGCAATAAAAAGACTTCAGGTTTCTGAGACTCTGGGAATTGAAAATTATGAATGCATCTCACTCTTCAATATTAATTTATTCTTCAGGAAATAATCTATCATTTCACTTCTGTATGGAACATACCCACTGAAAAATTCGTTAAAAGCCCCTTAAAATAGGCTTCTGATCAGAAATGGAAATTCACCTGTGTTGTGAAAACACGGTTTAACAGAGTTCCAAAGCATCCCTTTGGAATGATAATCAGCAGCCCTCTTCCATTCCTGCTACTGACTCACAGAGCAGAATGTAATAGGGAAAGAGTTCAAAAGGTATCCTTTAAAATTAACAGGACAAAAATCTGTATTTGGCAAATCCTAACAAGATGCAGACATTTTTTTTCCATGTCTAATGCTGCAACTGCGACATCTTAAGAATGGAAATTTGAGAGACAAATGGGATGGTAGTGGCATAAAAAGTAATTTCTATCTCTAAGACACAAAGTAATTTTTAATCTGATTGTTGATTTAAATTATTTTCATCAAGTATATAGTTTCATATATGCCTGAAAAAGATTGAACTGTGCTTCTCTAACTGAACACTGCAAGCACATTCATTAGATTAAGATTGTTTTTCTGTCACTTCTCTTTCTCTGAATACACATCAGACCAGTGTTCCTAAATAAGGAGAATGCTCCCTGTGTAGGATAGGACACCTGCACAGAGCCAAAGAGTATTCCTCTGACACTAAGCTTCATTTCGAAAGGAAGGTTGATTCTGTAACTGCAGTATTTAAAAGCAAACTGTGAGTATACAATGGACATAGAATCATTACACAAGCATCTGCCTGAAACTGTAGAAACAATAGTGGTGAAGTACAAATGTCATTCAGGATGCTCTAAAGATCCCTGTTAAGAATTTTTGTGGTCATGAAGGTACGAGGGAAAGAATATATGAGAGAGGTAGCATTTTGTGATTCATAGAGTACTTGTATCATCGTGAAAATGTCTCAGGGAAAAATTTATAATGCATAGGAAAATACACCGAAGTTATACAGGACTATGAGAATTGGTTTTGTATTCCTCAGGCAGTTTATCATAATTTCAGGTAATGTTATACTAACCCTCAAACTTTGAAGCACTCAACTATACAGCTACACCTGATGGTGCTAAATTAACTAAATTAAAGTTTAGTACTTTGCCTTGAAATCAGTAAACTCTATAGTGTCTAGGTTTTACCTGGGGTCTGCTCTGGATCTCCCAAGCCTTTTGATAATGCATCATTACTCTTGTCCTATGATAAATCTCAACCTCTTTATTATTTGTTTAACATGTGGAGATATTACCAGTTTCTACAGTGGCTTTGGTATTGGTGTTCCTACAGCTTTGGATCTGGTGTGACTCAGGGATCAAGATTAGCATCACTATCTTGTGTTCTCAGCACTTTCTGGTTAGATTTATCTAGGAACACTTTGTGAAACCCAACCATGCAAAAACCTTGGAGAAACGTTGAGTTTCTGAATCCCATTTTGTGTCAAGATCCTAGCTACTTGGCGCTAGAAAGGCTTGGATGATTTGGGGCATCCTCAGGAAAACTTGATTAAGCATCCAATGACCTTCACAGTGCAAAATTAGTTATTTAGGGAATTTATGTGTTCTAGGATTGAGCAATGCATGAATTGAGATTTTAAATTCTCATCAGGTTTACACCCTGATAGGGCTGCTGAAACAGTTTGATATTAGGTTCCTTTGGCAGATCAAACCTCTACTATTTCTATACCTCAAATTCCCATCTACACAGTAGAGAGAGTCGTAAAATGCAGGGATATCAAGGATTAATGTATTGAATATCACGAAACACTTACCTACAGCAAGGCTGGAGAGCCAATATGTGCTTCAGACAGAAGGCATTCTGCACAGTCAGTGCACACAAAACTTTTTTTCACCCTTATTAATTACCTAAGTGACAGCAGTGAACACTGCAAAGTATGAGAGATAAAGATTTACAAATGAATAGGCAGGAACAGAGAAACTGAGATGTGAACTGGAAGCCTGGAAAGAATATATTGGGATTATCTGTATTTTAATGTTTGCTTTGATTTACTCTGTGTGGGTATTTCTTACAAGGGAACCAGTCACAGAAAAGGTCAGAAAATGTCAGATAGTGTCTGATATGATAGGCTTTCACAGAAAAAATAGTGTTCTCTGTTAAGGGTGTAGGCAGAAAACCCCTTAAAATTTCAGTGAAAACATCACAGAAAAAATTCTGTTCTACAAACCTAAAGCTGAACTTAATGGAAAATGTTTCCCATGGGATATTAAAACCTGATGATATGGATACTGATGAAATCAAGAGTTTTCATAAAGCTTTTTTTAATATTTAATACACATTGCTTAACAAATATTTTGTTCTACAAAAGCCCAGTTTGTCTACACAAATTCTAAAACACGTGTTCGGCTGGGTATTTGCACGCATTGGCCAGCTTCAGTAGGGATTTCATTTGGATAATAGACACAAAGAAATGATGTAGAGTAAGACTACATAAATACGGGAAAAGGACACAACACTGAAAACAAGGATGTCATTTTGCTCATTTACCCATTATGCATTGCATGACAGTCTGGCCCTTCAGCTCACTGCAGTGCTCAGCATTGTACTGATAACCAATCCAACATTGTACTGATAACCAATAACACACTCCATTTTACAGTAAGAAATGTTTTAAATAGAAGTTATATTTGGAAATATGTGCAATCAGTGTAACATCTTTTGAGGAACTAATCTCTGGCTAATCACCACCTATGGTAACTGCAGTGACAAAAAGTGTCCTGTGTTGTTACTGTTTCTGGAAGAATTCCACAAAGTTTTCTGGTTCCTTATCTAACCTTTTTCTGCAGTATAAGCAAGAGGATATGAAGAAGCTCTCATGAACACTCAAACTCTACTTCCAAGCCACTTGATACTTTCAGATTTCTTAATAAATGTATATTCCAAAATGCACATCATGCTGGCTTATGTTGGTAAAACATGTATTTTTACCCAATTTCAATCATGTCATGTTGTCATCAAAATGAGATGACCTGTGATGCAGGTAATACAGAACACACTAGGCCACTTCGAGTGCAAACCTTTCCTACAATGCATCGGCTGTATATATTCCCCCCCTTACCTCAGAGCAATGACCTCTTTCCTCTAAGAGGTAGGATTGGTCAGGGAGATGACCCATCTGCTGCATCTTGCTACATGAGAGCAGCTGATGAGATGCAACCCTGCCCTGTGCTGCAGTGTAACAGGATAAGGTACAGGCATGGGGAGCAGGGAAACTAGGAATATAGACAGAGCTGTGAATCTTCCTTTAACCTTGTGAAGCCTGACAAGTCTTCAGCAGCCAGAGAGAACTGATTCTTTATTTCAGCCATTATCCCTTCTTTAGGAAAGAATGCTGGAGTTAATCATAGAATTATAGAATTATTTAGGTTGGAAAAGACCTTTAAGATCATTGAGTGCAACTGTTAGCCCAGCACTGCCAAGTCCACCACTGAACCATTGTCCTCAAGTGGCACACCTACATGCTTCAATACCTCTAGGGATGGTGACTCCAACACTTCCATTGATAGCCTATTCCAACACTTGACCACCCTTTTAGGGAAGAGATTTTTCCTCATATCCAGTTCTAAACATCCCTTGACGCAACTTCAGGCCATTCCCTCTCATTCTATTTCTTGTTACAGGCTGAGCCCCATCTCACTACAGCCTCCTTTCATGTAGTTATAGAGAGTGATAATACATATTTTTAAAATATATTCTGATAGTAGTTACTAGCAAACGTGGAAACGTGACTTATAATAGAGGAGATAGTCTTAATTCTATATTTACCTGTTTTGGTTTTATGTTTATTTGTTTGTTTTACTCAGACAGATACAAATCACTGAGTTACTGAGATCTGATGAGAGTAGAATATATCCAAAAGGTTAATGTTAATAAATTCTGAGTTGACAGTCTAGTGCTGGCATAATGGTGGGTCTCTGCTCTCTGCAGTGCCTTGCTGAAATCAGCTAGACTCTGTGTGGGTGTATAAAGCTAAAATTAGGGAGTTTTGACTGCTGGAAAAAGCAAATGAGTGAGTGGGTTTGCCCAAATTACCTCCAGATAGTTAATTATGAACATTTACTTCCTTTACCTAGAATCTGGGATAAGTGTAATATCTTACTGGAAAACTTTCTGACAGTTCAGATCAAGCACTGTTCTATTGCACATTTTGATCTCTTGCATTGCTAGGTTTGTTTTTTTTTAATAAGCTGAAAGGAAATTAATGGCCTGAACCATTTCTATGCTCTGACCATGGAAAACGCTTATTGCAAGAACATTACACCAAAGTAAAAGACTGGTAATATCCTGGGCTTATCATATATATTAAAGAGATTTGCATATTTTTCATCTTTTTACAAGGAGAACAAGATCAGTTCCACACCACCACAGTACTGCAAAGCTATTCTGCTTGACAGGCAGGCAAGCTGCCCAGCTGCAGTTGTCTTAAATCATGACTTTACATTTTCTTAACTCAGGTGGGAGCCATTTGAAAATTTTCACAGAAAGTGAAATAATGTAATAAGCATCACATACTAAGCTGTACACTATGTTCAGCATCTCAAATGGGTTGAAGCAAGGAATAGGTGACTTTCTAGTTCCCATGTCTAGTAAAAATACCATAATCGAATCTTCTTAGAAAACATCTGTCTTTATTAATTTCAGATGGCATATGCAGATTTGTCAAATACCCATAGGTATAGTCTAATCAGACACACATTGAGTTTCTCCCTGAGCTTCCTCTTGTTTAAAATTCTTGAGCCATGCTCAAGTGTGGTTTACGACAGATTTTCTGAGTCTGTAATTCAGGGTTTCTGGATGCACAACAAACGTATAAGAAGAAGTTTAATTTCTGTCCTCTGTTTTTTCTCCTTTAATCTGCGTAGGTATGGTGTGGCATTTCTTAACTGAAATACAGACGTGGAACACATCACTCTCCATGAATAGTGTTCATCTCTCCATATCAGATTTTTAAGTCATACTGGTTTTAATGAAAAAACAGTGGGATCCAAAGTGACTGGGAATTGAACATGTCTTATTCCTATATAATGACGAAGAGCAATCTTGTGCAAGATTGCAGCATGTAGATGTAATCAAGATCTATGACCCAGCTACTTGAAAACAATCATCAGAGGTGGCAGCTTTCCTTAAATCTGATAATGGAATTAGCTCTTGTACCGCCTTTGATAGGTGGTAGATACTAAAGGAGAAAACTTCAGCTGCAAAGTATTGATTCTTTTGTATACTATGGATGTAATGGAGATAAAGCTAGATTCCTCTGCTTTGGTAAGTGGGGTGAACTGTTCTAAACGTAATGTTCCTGCTTTCCCTGGCTAAGACAAAGGTACTTTAACTAAAGCAAGCAACACCTTGCACTTCTGCTGGTATCTCATACCTACCTCGCTATGTCAGACAGAATTAGAAGATGTTGCCCTGCAGAGCATAAGCAGGAGCAAAACTCCAGCTCACTTTCTAATGGAGAGGGAATGAAGGGAGGATGTATTCTTCTTGTCTTTGAAAATGGAAATAATTCCATAGAAGTTAATGGAGCTCCCCAGTACAAGATAAATGTAAAAGAGCCTGGCCTGGAGGTTATAAATTAAGTGTAAGTGAAATTCAGAGAAAGAGATTTGTGCCATAAGAAGCTATATAAAAATAAAATGCATTGTACTTGACTGGTTGAGAACAGAAATGAATCAAAATATTAATGAATACTGTAGATTAAGAAATAATTTCTGCTTCAGTGCCTCTTTCTCTCTCTCCTTCTGCTGCTTTTACACTGGTTGAGGTTATTGACAAAGCTAACTCCTATGGTCTCCTTCTTAATGCAAGTGATTAAGAGACATAAATTATAATATCCATAATCAGGAAGAAAAGAATGTGCTAAATACTTACTTAAAATAAACTCTGAATTGTAAGTCTAACTCATTAAAAAGAAACCACAACATTCTAATTAAATGTGTGAGTCTTTTTGTTTTGGCAAATTCCTAAGGTAATTTCAGGTGATGCTCTAAGTCTATTGTCGTAGTGTATGCCAGATATTGTACTCTACTAATAACCAGCACTCATCTCACCCTCATGTGATTAGGGAAGCACAAAAGACTATGAATCAGTGCTTCTAAAAATAGCCCTGGCTACCCCTTTCTTCCATAAAATGTTGAAAAGGTTGAGGCTGAAGAGAACAAGGTGAAGTAGCTTGAATGGAGAAAAGCAGCTTCTGCAAAAAAACACCCCACTTTTCTAGAAAATGGTTCTTTCCTGCCTTCCTCACTTGCCTGCAGTAAAAGAAGGGTCTTGTGCTGATGTAATTGCTGGAGTAGTGTTGAAATGGTAAGAGAAGTCATATAAACCTAGAAAGAGGCAGAAAAACACAGAAAATCAGAAAGCTTGTTTAGCTGGATTTGATTTTTATAGAAAATTTTCTCTGCAGTGAAATGCTGCTTTCCTCTAGGAGAAAAAAATGGAGGAACAACTACTATTCCAGTTGGGCATCTGTAGTTGAAGTTCATTTTTTGTCCTATACACTACTATTGAGGGTTGATCTCTTTAACATATACTGCTCCTGAGTGACTGTTCATGTTCAGGAGACACTGAAGTTTTAAGTTCCCTATAAATAGGTGGACATATAAATTACCTTTAAGAGTTTGCAATGTGTGACTGTCCTAAAATACATCATATACATTTTGTCTGTCAAAAAACTATTTCCTGTTTTATTTCAAGGCTACAGTTGATTAGTCTTTGATGTGAATTGGTTTTCTTCTTCATAATAAATGAGTATATGCTTGTCCATAGAGCAATCAACTTGTGCAATACTTCCACTTCATTCTGTGCATGGCCAAATTTCTCACTGGCTACAGACTGAAGTGAGGAGCAGTATTGTGCAAGTAGAGTAACAGAACCTGATTCTATTTCAAAGTCAGCTGAAAGGGACTTTGCTTCAGAGGTTAAATATATCCACTTCACTTGGAGGGAGTTTTATTACTTCTCTGCAGTTTCTCTTGCTGATTTATGCTTAGAAATTACAAAAGAGTAGGAATATAACTTTTTATGGAACCTAATTTTGCGTCTATTTCAGCAATTTGAAAGTACACTCAAGCAAGCATGTTAAACAAAACCTAATTTTCCTAATGCCCCAGTTGTGTAACCTTTGCGTCATCTTTCACTATGTGCAATACCTTTGTAAAAATGTTTTGAGCCACTAGCTGAAAAGATACTTTATGAGTGATGTTCGGTCTTCTAAGCAGGTAGAATAATTTTTTTGTTCTGCCTGAATTTACAGAAAGGGTAACCAAATTAAACACATGTGACTGAGAAATGGTATTGCTGGCCTTTTCAGAGTTTTCATGGATGGTTAGAAGAGTTATCTGATCCCTTTCATAGCTGGAAAATGCTAGAAATGCTAATGTTATGTTGTCTTTACAGGGTTAGTCAGAATAACTGGTTTAACTGAGTGAAAACAGGTTTACCACCTCAGTGATTTGAACTACTCACAAATTTAGCCACCCTCTAGTCTGGGCCAGTATTAGGGACCTGAAGAATTTTACTGGAGCATTTTGGAGGACTGTTGGCTCCAAAAATTCTCCACCATCAGAACAAGCAACATGCTAAACAATAAACCTGGGAAGCCCAGATAAGTCTAAATCAGAAGTTTTTCAGTGCCCAGTAGCCAAGTTGTGGACAATGTGCAAGCAACACCCCAGATGAAGTTTCTAGACAAGAAAGGTATTAACACATTTGGCATAAAGCCTTAAAATCACAGAGGTATTTTCTCAATTATTAGAATCGTTCTGTGCCAGTGGAACATTAATTGCACCTTCCGCTTTCATATAATAACCAATGTTTTTGCTGTTCATTAACTTGACCATCAAAGTTGAAGTGCCAATATGAAGCCTCCTCTCTTATATCTGTTTGGTTATATATTTCAGTAGTGCTGGGCCTTAGGTTAAGCATTGCACCCTAACTACCTTTCATCAACTTCATCTAACAACAAAAGTCTTTGAAAAAAGTTGCAGCTACTTGAACCAGTGCTTTTCTCCATCTTTAGTCGCAGTGCCACACCTGAATTATTTTCATGGAATTCATCTGCCAATGAACATATCCAGAACCTTTTGCCATGCTTTCCACATTTGACCATACAGGTTATCCACTTTTAAATTAACCGATTGACTACCTGTGCCCTCTTTGCAGCTGAAATAAGGTCATTTTTGTCAAACTCAAGCATATAGCAATTTTTCCAGAAAAAAATGGTCCCACCTTTCAGAAAAATATAACAAATATGTGAAAAGTAGAGGATTCATTTATAATACTATTGATTTTACATTTAAAGAACTTGCACACAACATGGAACATTTTGGTTTGGAAACAATCAAAACCAGAAATAAATTATCAGATAACAAAGTAATCGTATTTTGGGAATCTCTTCCTATTTATTTATTTATGGGGAAAAAGAAAGCAAAACTCATTTATTCAAAAAAAGGGATTGTACAAAAGCATTGAGAGCAATTTACTTTGTCAATAGATAGCAGTGTTTTAAAACATCTAACGGGAATAATGAACTTATGTGTGGGCTATTTTTGAATAGTTCATATACTTCCAATCTGCTCTGACTTATCTATTTGTAAAATAGAAATAACATTCCTTTGGATTTCAGCTATCGACAACGGTGTTTTCTTTGTGACGTGACTTTGCTGAAAAAATGTTGGGAGATTTTTCTCCCTCTGAACAGTGCAGAAAAAAGTTTTTTAAAAAAATCAAAAGATAGAATTGAGAAAACACAGTACAGTATTTTATCTTTCTCTATGGAAGGGAAAATAAAAGTCTAGAATATTTGGGACTTGATTAACTTTCTTTTTACATTTGAAGGCATCAATAAGGTCCTTCATATTAAGCAAAAAATTCTTCAAGGCAAATTCTATTTCCTGCATTGCATATGAAAATGACTACTGTGATGAGATTTCAATTTCCATTTGATAATAAGGTAATAAATATGATAAGCATGAGAAATTGGTCTTTTACTTCCTTAACATTATGAAGTACAAAACCACAGACTTGTAGATTTGGGGTTAACCTGGCGAATTTAATCACTTGCTTACTTTTCAGAATACAGAGTATCTCCAGTTACTTGAGTTTTGCTAAAAACAAATATACACATGGGTGGATGTATAAGCATATTTTAAAGCAACGATAGCCAAGGGACAAACAAACTAAGTGCTCTAAGAGTCTCATAAAGATCCATAATAAATATATTGATAATAATAAATGTTGATAAGGGGTAATTTTTGGGTCATCCTACAAGGCAACCTGCATCGTTCCTTTGTAATTAAATTCAAATGGCATCCTTTCATACTGTCTTAATATATTACAGTATTTCAAAGAACTCTAATCTTCCAAATCATGTATCTGAGATTTTTAAAGAAAAAATCAGGCATATGTCACATTAAATAAAAAAAAAGAAAAAATACAATCCTGCAATTTTAAATGATGATGAATCCATTATCTCTTAATAACTTTCATGTGGGGCATTTTATTTTATGGGAAAAAATGAGTATGATAAAAATAGACAATCAAAAGGTGTCTGACATACAACTACAGTAGCTGCTCTAAATTTTCAGGTTAGTTGTCTGTTATTGGAATTATTAGTTAATTTTTAGGCTGGTTTATTACTAAGAACACCACCCTTCTAGTTCATTTTAAAGAGCTGGAATTTCTGTTCTAGCAAATGTTACTAAAATGAGTTACCTAGGTTACAGTGGATCACTAGTAGGTGGAACCTAGATGACATTTTGTGTTGGGTCATTAACAACTGGCGTTTGCTGCAAATAACTGCTATAAAGCGCTTTTAGAATGTCTTTTATGCTTTAGCCATCTTATAGTCTATTAAATAGGGTCTTGAGGTTTTGAAGTGTGACCAGTGACCACGAATTCAATGTTCTTTCACAGGATATCTGCAACGTGAAGTTGAAATGCAACAAAATAAATGTGGCAAATAAAATACGCTCTTAGAAATGGTACCAGTAACAGGTGAGAAAGCCAACTGAAAGCCATCGATGGAGATGATGGAATCAGAATAATATATCATGAAAGAAAATCCTAATTCTATTGGTAGGACTGGCTCTACAATGAGCTTCAGTCAACATACAGCCATTGTCAACCATTACACTTACAGTTTGTTTAGGCCAATTTTAGTCTCCTTTCATCCTTATCTCAGTCTTTCAGAAGAGTCTGATGTTCTGTGGTCATCTATTAGAAAACTAAAAATTACAGATGTAAATATCTTAAACTTGGAATGTGAGATTAAATTCCTAATGTTTTAGTAAGTTGTCTAGTCTTTTCAGAGTGTAGAAAGACAGAGAGACAAAAAACCACCAAAATATTTCCTGAAGGCTATTTACTCATTAGATATTTAAAATATTTCAGTATTCTAAAGGCAGAAATATGAAACTTCACTGCCTTGTTCATGGAAGTGGCAAATAACATAGGTATGTTTTGCATTTATGCAAGATGAGTGAAAATAATCTTTAATTTCAATTCTTCTCTCTCTCTCTATCTTTCATGTTGACCTACATGGCATAAAGTAATGGAGTCAGGCTGCTGGTTCCACATTTATTATGCACCATTAAATAATGTCTAGCTTTTAACATCTTGGAGAAATGAGGTGCTTCTCTCTCCTTCCAATCTCTTTCCAGCTCTCCAGTAAAAAGGGCTTTTTTCACTGTATTTTTGTTGGTTGTGTACTATTCATGTAATATTTTAATCTAGGAACATGGTCTCTTTTCATAGATTGGAAGATGGTTATCATATTTATCCTGATGCTTTGCAGAAAAATGCTGTATTTATCTCAGCTGGTTGCCACTGCAGTATATGCACAAGATGCTATTTCAGAATCCACCCTCCTTTAGCTATGATGTTACTTTTTTCCCCTTTTTTCTTCCTAACGTGTGTGGTGTCTCTATCACAGGTTTTGTTCTTTCTCCGTGGGAAGCATTCTGTAATAAAGGTTATTAATTTTGCTCCTTTCTTCTTTTTATTTTTAAAGCTATTCCCTTCTATTCACACTCTATGACATTTTATTGTTTTATAAACTGAGGTAAGAGGAAACATTGACCCTTGCTAAAGGGTGCATATCTGTTTGTCATGTATAATCTGTGAAATAGGCTGATTGATCTTTGTCTTACTGAAACTGTGACACTGTACAGCAACTTAGAGAGTCCCAACAGTGGTTTCTGGTTTCGTGTCAGAAAAGCTAACGCCATATGTCTAGGAAATGTCACAAAATTCAATGTTTGCAGAAAATAATTCAACACTTAATACATAATTTAGGAAATGACAGCTAAACATCATCTAATAAAACATTTAGAAATATAGGTTAATGCCATGCCTTTCCATCTGACGATCTCCATGTTCAGTATAGCAATGCCATGATTTTGTAGGCCAGAAGCTAGTGACCTGCAAAAGGACCCAGTGAAGGCTTAACTACTCATCTAAGGATTAGCTAATTACCCTATAACTAGTGTCTGAAGAACATATTTAAAGCTTTGCTGAATTATGAAGGTGTGACAGTTATAATTCAAAGTTTGATGTGCAATTTCACAGTACTTCACGCTTGCTTATGAGGAACACAAGTCTAGATTCATTTTTTTAACAGAAAAAAAATCACTGCTGAATTCTGGCTGGAATTTATTGTAATAAAATAAAAAGAAAAATCTTGGGTTTTACATTTTGTGGGATGGTAGTGAAATCATTAAAGGGAAACCCTTAAGCTCTTATCAGTTCTGCAAATTTTTATGAATAAGAATTATAGAATAACTTTTAGAAGTGATAACCTCGCTGAGGTCACTGCCACAGACAAGATTGCATTCCTAGCAGGAAAGAGTTGATTGGGTAGTAGGAATTAAAAAGAAGAAGACAATAATTGGACATCAATGTGTTTGTTTCTTCTGATCCCACATGTGCCCTTTTAATGACTGGAATATATCTTGTCAGAGAACAAAAAAACAATCTGAGAGGCTGTGATTGTTATAGACATTTGAACCATTATCTGAGACCTAAAGTCTGTCCACAATAAGGGCACTAAATGAACACTCACAATCACCTAAATGGTCTTGTAGTAACAAAAATTGTTTCCAGGAAAAACACAAATCAAAAAAGAAAAGCACATGCAGGAAAAATTCTACTCTTTTTCTACTTCCCACCACTGAAATGTCTGAAGCCATCTGTCCTGCTCTTGCCTGGACAGGCCATCTGGAGCAGAATAGACGAGACTTAAATCACCAGCAAGCTGACACACTCACTATGTTCCCTTATAAGAAAATCTGTATGTATTACAAGCAAAACTCAAGACTGGACAATTAAAAAAATAATAAAAAAGCTTTTATGGTCACTTAATTTCAGAGACAAACATTTCATTTCCCTATTAGTGCAATGCAATAAATATATAGAGAGAGCAGTATATAGAAGTTTTTATAGCAATAGATACCTGAATAAAGGTTTGGAAGCAGTGTCATGACTAATGAACAAGCAGGAGGGGGACAGAGGGAGTAAAGGGGAGGAAGGTCCTCTCTTGTCTATGGTGAGAGATTATTGGTTTGGTTGTGATGCTGGTATGGCAACACCTTACAGCTTAGTGTTCTAACCATAGATACTAAGCACTAACAAAAACATATTATCAAATGATTCAATAGATCCTCCTGAAACTAAGAGTAAGCATTTAAAAACTATTAACTTTTTATTCAATTTTAAATTTTCATAATTTAACTATTTAATGCCACTGTGTCACTGGCATTTCTTTATCAGATATGGGAGGTTCCTATGTTATTTTATGAAATTTGGAAAACCAACCACAATTCTCTCTGAAAAGTTCTTGTACTTCCTCAGAGTCATGAAAAAGATAATTGCGTTTGCGGCAGCTTAGCAGAGTAAGGGTGGGACAAAATAGATACCTAGATGCCAAGGATACTTGCATGGATCCTGCGTGGCCTTCAGGAAGTCGATCTAGCAGACCTGTAAGTCTATAGGAAAGAAGAACCAGAGTGTTGACATGCAGTGTTAAGGGAATAGAAGACGCAGGTCTAAACAGATTTTTATTTTTTTCATAAGAGACAAAAGGAAAGAATTGGAAGTGGGGAGGCACAAACTCATTTGTGACAGGGACTTGGAGTTTTTTTCTGCTGCTGCTCCCCATTCTTTAAAAAAAAAATGCCACCTTTCTTTCTCTGCATCATTCTGACTTTGACTTGTAGACTCATGTATACCAATAGACTTGGAAGAAGGAGCACTCTTTAGACACACAGGTGACCCAAGAGTAAGGAGGAAATCATGAATCTGAGCTTTGGCACCCAAAATGATTTCTGAACAATAAAATGCACTGACTTAGCTGTTTTTCCCTCAGCTGCAGAGAACATAGAGCAGGACCAGGCAATGGCAATTCTATGCCTTGACTTTGACTTCCTATGCAATCCTACTGAGCATTTTCCATTTGCTGGGCCTAAAAATACATATATAATCAGTTAGTGTGAGCCCTCCTAGTGTCCAGCCAGTTACAAAATCGTGTGGATTGCAAGTCTGAGCCTTTGACACAGCTTTCCTTTTTAAGCTGTTCTTTCACAAGCAACCTCATTGTTTGAAGTGATTACCTGTGTATTGTTTTGTTGTATCTGCTGAACATAATGGTTCAATCTGAACTGTAATCTTTAATCTCTATTTATATTCAGTAAAGCTATAATAATTATAACTTTGGATAATACAGATTATTCCTTGTTGATCCTTTCAAATAAAAATCTTCAAAAATGAGCCTAGGACTGATCTAATCACAGAAGTCACAGCATGTCTTGTGGATTCCAAGAGCATAAATAATGCTGGGTAAAAAATCAGTGAGTTATTTAGTCCTGCTTCAAAACGT
Source organism: Neopelma chrysocephalum (assembly GCF_003984885.1). Taxonomy (NCBI): domain Eukaryota; kingdom Metazoa; phylum Chordata; class Aves; order Passeriformes; family Pipridae; genus Neopelma; species Neopelma chrysocephalum. The sequence goes on from NW_020897689.1 coordinate 20,822,495, forward strand.
AGGACTTCATCCTTTCTTTTCTGCTCTGGGACAGGTTGTCTGATAAATTCCACTGAAATTTTAGCTCTCCATATTCCAGAACTGTGTGGCACAACAACTTTGTAATTTGGCTCCTGTATGTGTGAAAGACCTTCTCTATTATGCTAAACCAAGTACATATTTCACAAATTTTGGTTTGGAGCTAAAGTGTTTCTTTACTGCATTCCATTAACAATGTTTGTTTGCTTGATTAACTTGCTGTAATTTTTTATACTGCAAAATGTTAAATGTCCAGAATGGTTGTGATTCACCTTGCTCACTGTGTTGTCCCAAACAGAGGCTATGTCAAAAAAGAGGGTGGATGTATTTGCTTCTCCATGACTCCTTAGTTTCTGTGGTCAGCAGGTTGGGGGTTACTGGAACCATAGATTCAGACCAAATCATTGAGTCCATCAGTCATTATCAAATGTATCTCCTCTAACTTTTACTAATTTTTCTCGAAACACATTAACATCTGGCCCCTATAACTCCCTGTGACAGTGAGTTCTAAAATTTAATTTTGCAGTGCATGAAAATATACTTCTTTTTGTATGCTTTAAACTTGCAGTCTGATCATTTATTTGAAGGATTCCCAGTTTCTGTGTTTGGAGGGGAAGAAAAGAAAAAATCATACATTAATTACCTTCTCTTAGCTGTTAGCTTTCAAACTAAAGTATCCTGACCCATTTAGTTTTCTTTGTATAAAAACCGCCCACAGCTCTGCCTGTCTTTTTTCACTTCTTCTTGTACTCTTTTAAATTAGAGTTTTTGGAGGTGTAATTATCAGAATAGCAATCATGAATTTATCCATTAAAAAGAGAAGGTTTTTATAAACCAGTTAAAAAAATATATTTCCCACTTAGTTCCTGATCTGTCAATGAAACCTGTGTTCATACAAACAACATAAATTCACTGCAGGACTGTAATAGAATATTTTCTGGATATTTTCATCTCCACCTTTCTGCAAATCCCCTATGCATCTGGGATAATGAGAACAGCCCTGGAAATTTGATAGTTTAGTGTTGCCTCCTAAAGCATTTGGGTCATTTAAACTGTTTCTAGACTTAGCTGAACATAAGGAGCTCTAAAATCATTAGCTAAGGATTTTGAACTAAGCCACACCAAATACAGTAATAACTAAAATGAATGTAAGATTTTCAGAACATTAAAGCAAGAAAGTATTTTCTGTTGAACCACAAATAGTATAAATTAATAATTTTATTTTTGTTACAGGAATATATATTTTCAAATGCTTTTTTTGTTCACCAATTTTTTTGTGAACTTCTGTATTTACTAAAAAGACAATACAGGAGAAAGAAAGAGGAAACAAAATAAACAGAAAGGACTAGAAATTTAAGTTACAGACCATGTAGATGTTGGGTAATTGTGTTAGTTTTGGTTGGTCTCTTTGAGCATAGTTTCTCCCATACAAATTTTTTCCTGTGACTTTTTGATTTCTTTCCACAGAGCTGAGTTGCAATTTTTTTTTCCCTTCAGTAGAATTGAATTGGAACCTTTTGTTTAGGCAGTCAGCTGGGAACTATGGGGAGGTTTCCCAGTGATATGAAAAAGGTAACTGTAGAAAACAGAGAAAGAAAATATTAGTTCCAAAATAAATAAGATACCCAAGTTATCTCCACTATAACAAAAAATATGCAGAACAGAAGAATGTTAGTCTTTCAGTATAATACACAGTAATTTAATTTGGTAATCTTGCCTTCCTAGGCTGTCAAGTCCTATTCCCTACCACCACCAAAAGTCAGACTTCTCTTTAAATACGTGTGTTAGCCATGGAAAATAGATGTTAAGTAAGATAGAGAGAACACTTACATTCATATATAAAAGATATTATAAATTAAAAGACCTTCTTTCCTTACCAAAAACCGTACTTTCCAGATTCCCTGTATCTGACTTTATGTACATTTGGTGCCATGTCACTAATCCTCAATTTAAATATAAGTTCATACTCATTCATTGGTCTGTTAGATTTTCTCCAAAAGTACCCTGAAATATAGAACCTATTTCCCTTATATTTTTTTTGTTTTTCTCTTAATTTCAGTCTGTATTTAAACATTTCTAATGTCATTCTATCAAAAAATCTGGGGGGAAAAAAGTAGACACTCAGACAATGTTCAGATGCAAGATGCTGTTCCTGCTTTAGTTCTTTTATTTTTTTGTTTGTTTGGTTTTTTTGCTTTTAAAAATATTTATTCCCAAATAAATTAAAATATTTAAGACCTTAATGGTTTTGGTTATATTGAGAATAACAAAAATAATTTCATAACCACAGTTCATAATAATTCAATATTTCTTAACGGTTTTACCACATGCACTTGAAAAAATTAATCTTAACAAGTTTTCACTCATGAAAAACTCCCTGAGCAACAATACACAATTTGGGCATCTAATTAGTTTTTGGAAGGCTGATTTCCACAGCAGTTTTCGGTTGTTCTTATTAAGCATGTGAAGCTTCATGGACTTCATTTTTGTTGTTGTGTTTTAGATCAAGATAAATTACCAGCTTTGGAAAGTGAGTGAAAAGACTCACATTTTTGCAAGATGTAGACATATATGCACGTGTCTACACAGAATCATCACATGCTCAATATAGAACAGATATAAATTCTTGAATTTGGATTTATTTTAATTTTTTCATTTATACAGACCATAGGAAAATCTTTGGGTTCTCTTCCGTGACCGGCATTTTTAGGCACGATTGCAATACCATTAATAAGTAATGGGAATAAACGGCTATCCTAAGACTGCCTTAGAGTTTTGTAGGATACTTATTATTTGTTGTCTCTGGATAGGAAATGAACTAGCAGAAAAAAACCAACCGGCTGAGCTTTGGAGGCCCTCAGCAGTACAGACCAGTCTCAGGTTGCTGAAGGTTATGCCAAGGGCTATTTTTGCATTTTTCAGCCTTAACTTTTCTAACTATGCTATGGTATGGAGACTGCAAAGAAGGTCTTGCAGCATAATGCACCAGATTATCACCAATCTATAAGCATACTAAGAAATATACTGCAAGGAAAGCTACCCACAGAAGGAAGGAGTTCTAGCTAATGCTAACAGAGGTAACCTAAAATTGTGATTCAGAATCTTCTTTAAATCTAGAACTAGATATGATTTTAAAAAATCCCAAAGAAACCAACTGAAAACACCCAAACAAACCCCCCAAAACATACAAACACAAATAAAAACAAAACCTAAACCAAACAACTCTAAGTTAAACAACCCTTCCAAGTTTGGTGTTCTTATGTTGTCTGGAGTTCACTGGAGTTTGTAACTACTTCTAGAATTTCAAAGTCTGTGTGTTTGTTGTAGCCGGTATAATATATTCAGTATTCTTTCCTCCCAGAATGTCTTACTTTCCCAAGGAGTAATTGCAACTCTGTTAAAATCTTTAAGCTTTTTACCAAACTTATGTTTACTGTCAGTTCCTGAAACTCTGAGAGGTTGCCAAATGCTTGGTAGGGGCAGTACCTTTAGAATTTCACTTGTTCTAAGAAATCAGCTGCATTTAAGATGATGTTCACACCCATGACTGAGCAAACAGATGCGTTCAAGGCCACTATTTGTCTTTCAAAATATAGATAATTTCAAGTATGACCAAATGATCCTGCTGGTTTTCTCTTGGGAAGTAAGACATGTGAAGTGTTTAGTGATTTTTGCTTTCTACATTTTAGTTTTTTTGTTTGTTTGTTTCAACCTAGGAAAGACACTTTACGCAGAATTTTTTTATCTTAACAAATTAATTATTACTTGAATGATAAGCAAATAAGTGAAGATTTCATAGTGAGAAGTATAAGCAACAACAATTACGGTCAGCATCACCATGTCTACACAACTGTCAGTACATGACCCTCTGCGCAATATTGTTGTATTAATGAAAACACACATTCCTTTTTAGCACTCTTTTTTTTCTTTTTAATAGCATAAGTAGAAAACCAGCAAGATGACTCTGTAGGAAAACTTTAGACTATTATTTAAGTTTGCAGTATACCAAAGAGTTTTTCTGAGGACAGAAGCTCTTAAGAAAGTTCAAACTATTTAAACACTACCTTACAAACTAAATGAAGTTGCTATTGAGAACTGAACAAAGCATTGGAATTCCACCAACTGTAACATTTGCTAAAATTATCTGTGACTTATGCAATTTAAATGAGACTGCGATAGAAAGCTTAATCAGAAAACATCTGTCTTCTAAGACGTAAGATTTTACTCTCTCTGAAGTCTGTTTAACAAACTCTGATTGCTTTTTTCTTAATTGCAATAGAAAGAGTGGGACCAGATTGCTTCTATTTATATATGCAAAGGAATTGCTTCTCTGAGGATAAGATTTTAGCCATAAAAAACAAAGCAAAGCAAAAGTCCTCAAGCCTTCCACAAAATCTTCTATTAATTTATTTCACCACTGAAGTGATTACCAGTCAAACTGCAGGATTTTTTTTTGTACTCTGGTTTTCAAGACTTGAAATAACATCTTAAAAAGTGAGGTTAGGGAAGCAGTCCAAGAGTGTCAGCTTAGCCTCCAGTCCTCTCTTAGTATTAGTCACTCCCTTTTTTAGAAGTGTTTTAAAGAACAGCTATTACTCAAAATGTAGCCAATAGAGGTTTCAAACTAATTCTGATGTCAGTAATTCAGGCCATTTAAATTCTAATTTCTGTAAAAACAGTATTGCATGTTAGTTAGTGGTGATTATGTCTCCCTCTGCATTTATTTTCACCTATTTGAATTAAAGTGAAATAACTCCCATGATTCCCAAAATACTCTTTTTTCAATCCCTCTTCATATTGCACTTTTACAGCAATAACATGGCCTCCTGCTAGCAGAAAATTCTTGACAAAATCATAAATAAGAGTATTTGAGCTTCATTTGTTGAGTTTAAAACTTTAAAACTCACTAACTATAGGCTCTATTTTCAATCATAAAATATTAATATGGGATGTAAGAATTTATTATATATTCTTGTTTCTTGACTTCATAAATCTGGGTATTACAATTTGGCTAAGGAGTTTTGCATCTTTTATAGTTATTGGTAGACAGATGTACAGCAGCTACTAAATTATTTAAACAGAAGAAGCTTTCTAACACTTAAAATGAAAACTTAAAAAGCAAACCTTCTCCCCAAATATTTTTTCTGATTTTTGTTTTAACTGTTACAGAGAGAAGTTACTTTATTTTAGGTTTCCTGACGTGTTAAAACAACATGAGATGCTAGGGTGAGCCTCTTTGCCTACACCAAGAGCTCTTCTCCTTTTCCTCAATGTTTCATGGTTCAGCTTCAGAACAGACATGCTTGTGACCTCTAGATTCAAGATTAGCATTAAAAAAGTTGTGTTTCTTTCCATGGAGGTGATCTTTCCTCAAGTAGTAATTACGTCTCTTTGTAAGAAATTGGATCTGAATCTACCTCAAACCAAAAAAAAAAGAGCATTAGTTAGAAAAGTTAAATGTGACTGAAATATGAACTTAGTTGTTATCTATTAATTTAATTGAAGGTAAGAGTACGATTTTGCAAAATATCACAGCATGGGACACACATGGAAGGAATGCTGGAAACAAAGAATATAAGGCCTTGTCTAATGTTTCTTTTTTTTTTTTTTTATCCACCTGTGAAAGAAAATAGATTCACAACACTTCTTGTTGGACAATACTCTTTACGGTAGCAGCCACAACACATTTGCAAACTTTGAATACAGAACTCAGAGACTGCAGTTATTAAAAATAAGTTTCAGGACTGAGTCCCAAACTTTCTCAAAATACTTCCAATTTGACATTTGATTTAATAATGGGATTATAATGGATGTAATGAGGTTAGGTCACATGACTTCAGTATGTTATTCTATTTCTCATTATTTTTTGGTTTGAGTTTTACATGATTGTGTGCCACACTCAGGAACACTAACTTTCCTTGTAGTGTAGATCACCCTGACACAACTCAAATTAACTTTTAATAATAATTAATATTTATCTTTAAAAATCTAACACAGACAGTTAGACATTGGAACTCTCAAGTGTCTTCTCATGCTTCTTATCCTGAGCTTTTTAAATCCAGGCATTTTAACTCCTCGTTGACCTTGCAAGAAGGATTACCTATCAATTATTTAACAGGATCCTGGAATGCTTCTGCCCTGCGTAACAAAGTGTGATTAATCAAAATCATGCTGCTAAATCCAAGTAAATGAAAAACCCCAGGTATTTACAAACAATACCAACAAAGTAACTGCTACATGTAGGATTAGTAATGAAACCATGTTATGCTCATTTATCAGTTTTTTTTACTACCATTAAAGAAAACAGAAAAGGCAAGGAAGAAAACTGAAGCAGTGATGGCAAAAGATTTAAGATGCCAAGCCACGGGGAATATTTCATGGAATTCCTTGTAGTGAGGAGAAAGCTGATCACAGAATTTTGCCTGTGGCTCAGGGGGTTGCTCGGAGCCAAGGGAGGTCTGTGGCTTGGCTGCAGTTCACCGGGCTTGTTTGTGAGACAGGTGGAGTGAGTAGGAAAGAGCTCCTGTAAAAAGAGTGTGAAAGAATCATTCTGCTTCCTGGGCTATCAGTTACAGCCTAAGTAAGGCAGTTGGGCTGGCTTGACTGAAAGCGAGGACAAAGTGACAGTGAGCTTGACAGTATTGGAACGTAAAGTAGGGTGTAAGGACGACAGAATTATATTGGTATTAATGATTAAACTTACAGAAAAATGAAGACAATGCAAAAGTTGCAAGACTTAAATGGTACGTTAGTACTTCATTGTAGATAAAAAGTGTTTCAAACAGATAAATGACAAGAAAAGCTGTGACAAAATCATGCAGCTTTTCTGCCTGAGCAACACAGACTACGAAAGCAGCCAGGTGAAACTTGGTAATGTGTGTAGGAGTATTAATTGGAAGAGAGACAGACTCAAGATAGATCATTACACAGAAGAGAAAAAACAGATAGTTAAACAATAGTTTACTGCACCTGCTTCAAAGACTGGGTATGAGCAATAAGAAATAATGTGAACATGTGGCAGTAAAAGACCTGGAGAAAAAAAAGTGAGATTTTAAACTAATAATGCAAACCTGAATGTTATATGGGCAGCACATTTATATGTGCATTCTTTTAACACTCAGTGCTAACAAATGATCTAAGCAATATGCCACTCCCTACTTCCTTGAATAGTCGAACCTCTGACACAACTTCAGTGATGCTTGTGTCAGGTTCAGGTCTCACACTTATTGATGACAATATCTTAAGATAATTTTGCTTCTCTCAAGGCCTTCTGGCATTCTTTCCTGCCTGTTGTCTCACAGCACCCTGTGTCCACAATTACAAAGCCACAGTGGTTTGGGGTGTCACTCTTACAAATGGATTCCAGAAGTGACTGAGATGAAAAATATCAAGCCTCTCCCTCTTTCTCTCAGAAAATGTGCTGTTACTTTTCTCCAAAAGATCGGTGCCCTGATTTTGTAAACAGAACATCATCATGCGCAATTGTGCCTATGCAACATGGGAAGCCTGTTACTTTAATTTCACGCATGCACTTCCTACAGCAGCATTTGTTAGACTTGATGAATTACATGACCTTTTGGAATGACTGACAGATGTGTTTATTATAGTAGCTTTGGGGATGTTGATGGTTTTGCAGCTGTTCTCTGATGAAATCTTGTTTGATTTTGTGTTTGCTGATCCATAGAAAATCCACTTTTGGATGGCTGGATTGAAAACAGGAATGAGGAGGGAGTTTTCATCTTTCAGAGGAACCTACAGTTGTTTAGGAACTCTTCTGTATAAATTCCATTGCGGGATGAAACAGAGCAGAGAAACATATTTCCAATGGAATTTCCTCTTCTGACAATAATAAGTAATGTGCAATATTGTCTCCTTTTCAAACAAGTGATCTACTTATTGTGCAGTAATCTTTTTACTGAAAAAAGTAATATTTAAAGAAGAGATTTCAAATACTTATCAGAGCAGATAGTTGGGCATAGTCATATACCACAACTGTGTGTGAGTCATGCTGCAGCTCTGGCAGTGTCCTGCTGCTTGAGATTCAATTAAACAAACATGACCCATCTATCTTCCGAAACTTCATTTTGATATCCTTCCACAAATGTTTCTATGTATTTAAGATATTATTCCCCAGGTTTTCTTATGCTCATCACAGTAATCCCTTCAACTCTTACAAAAGTCCATCTAACAGTCTAAGCAATGAAACCAAAATTAATATTGTTGAGCTGAAGACATGGCACTTGTCTTTTCTTATACAGAGACAGTGCTGTGTAGTGCACCACTTAATGTTCCTCCACACAAAAGCTAGGGCCAGCCTTAAGATTTTTTTGTACCGTGGACCTCACTCTTGACTCTGACAAGATTCTGCAAGTTGTCATCGTATTGATCTTCTATGTCCTTCCCCATGGTTACAGCATAGAAACAGATCTTCTAAAACTCTATCAAAAACACTAATAAAAGTAGAATGGGGAAAAATCACGTGTCAATTAATACTCAGTTATTACAGTTAATAGAGTAAATCAATAGCTTTAATATGTAAAAACTAAAGTAGTAATAACACTAAATCACATTTAAAATAAATTTTACTTTAATGTGATATAGTAACAAGACATAAAGATACAGTGCATTTTTGCTTCATAAACCCAAGTTTTTGTCCTATATTACTGTCAGCTAAAGCTTCAAATTTAAATCATATACATAAACAGAAGTTCAATTTTGTGTTTCTATAGCTAGTTTTGCACTTTGCTCAATAAAATAAATGACATATATCAAGTTACATAGCCACCACTGGCAATTCAGAATTTTGTGACAAAATGCATCACACAGTCTATCCCTCTGTCTGATACTGTCGTGGTTTAACCCTAGCCAGCCACCAAGCCCCATGCAGCCGCTCGCTCGCTCACCCCCCCCGTGGGATCAGGGAGAGAATCGGAAGGGTAAAAGGTGGAAAACTCATGGGTTGAGACAAAGACAGTTTAGTAGGGAAAGCAAAATCCACACAGACAAGCAACGCAAAAAAAGGAATTAATTCACTGCTTCCCATGGGCAGGTAGGTGTTCAGCCATCTCCAGGAGAGCAGGGTCCCATCACGTGTAATGGTTACTTGGGAAGACAAACACCATCACTTCTAATGTCCCCCACTTCCTTCTTTGTCCCCTGACTTTATATAGTGAACATGATGCCATATTGTCTGGAATATGGTCTGATTCTATGATTCTATGATCCCAACCTCCCATGTACCTCAAACTTCCTTGCCACTGTGGCAGCATGAAAAGCAGAAAAGGCCTTGGCTCTGCGTGAGCACTGCTCAGCAATAACAAAAACATCTCTGTATTATCAACCTTGTGTTTAGCACAAATGCAAAACACAGCCCCACACTAGCCCCTGTGAAGAAAATTAACTCCACCCCAGTCAAAACTAGCAGAGGTACCCATTGCAATAATATCCATCAAAATATAACTGACAAATCTCTGTTTCAGAGCTAAAGGAGCAGAAATTCTCCCTCTCCTATGGAAACCTCGCTGGGAAATCTTTATGTCTACGCTCTGCATCACAGTGATAATCAGGGAAGCCAATGATGTGGCTACAGATCATTACTGTGTGTACTGTATTCTACTGTACAAAGAAATGTTCAACATCCAGCAAGATTTTCACTTTTTAAGTAGAAGGTCTTTCAAGTAAACATTTGGCTGTGTTATTACTATCACTTATTTGCATCATTACTTCACTGATTAACCAATCATTTTGCATTTCTAGCTCTGACCTTTACATGTCCACTGACTTGAGTTTTTTACATTTATGATACGAAAATACTGATATGGAAGCCTGCAGAGTGTTTGGAAATAGTTCGCTTGTGACTGAAGTGATAAGGTTATTCCCTCAGCCTAAGGGATGAACTCTACTTGACCATAATCTGTGCTGGGTGAACAAGATAATTTGTCTCTGTTATTACTGAAAAAAGATGAAGAGCATGTAGTGACAGGACAAGGGGGAATGGCTTCAAACTGAAAGGGGTTAGGTTTAGATTAGATATTAGAAAAAAAGTATTTAATGTGAGGGTGGCGAGAACTGGAACAGGTTGCCTAGAGGAGTTGTGGATTCCCCTTTTGTGGCAGTGTTCAAGACCAGGTTGGATGGAGCTCTGAGCAACCTGGTCTAGTGGAAGGTGTCTCTGCCCATGGCAGAGGGAACTAGGTGATCTTTAAGGTCCCTTCCAACCCAAAACATTCTATGATTCTATGATGATTACTGAAACAAGATGAAGGTATTACTAAATCTATTACATAAAAAACATAGTGCAAGACTACAATAAAAGCGTATTGGGGGAAGGGGGGCAATTCTACATCTCCTTTCTTTTTATCCTGTACCTGACTAAACTCCACACACACTAACAACACAAACCTGGATTCTTACACAACTGGATCCTGCTGCCATCTCAAGTGCGCTCAGGCATGCCCTGGCCTGCTGCCAACCCCTTGGCACACATCTTCCTATCTGTGACACCATTTAGAGGAGGAACAGAACGATAACTCACTTGACCCTATCACCCAGCAACTTGTGGCAGCCAAAGCAAGAAAGAACAGTGAGTCAATGTGGAGCTTATGTTGCCAACTTTTTAAAAATACCTTTTTTGAGCAACAGGCTTGGGAGCAAACTGGTAATGGCGTGTGTAGATCATCACACTCCAATTTGGCAAGTCTGAAAGCACAAGTGCAGCCAAACCTTCAGGCAACACTTCCTGATCTGCTCTATGGAGAACTGTTGGGTCACAGGATCACAAAATTGTTAGGTTTGGAAGGGACTTCTGGAGATCATCCAGTCCAACCCCCCGCCAAGGCAGGGTCACCTAGAGCAAGTGTCACAGGGATATGTCCATGTGGGTTTTGAATGTCTCCAGAGAGGAAGACTTCATGACCTCCTTGGACAGCCTATTGCAGTGCTCTGCAACTCTAAAGGTAAAGAAGATCTTCTGCATGTTGAGGTGGAACTTCTTGTGTTTTAGTTTATGGCCATCGCTCCTCATCCTGGGCAGCACTGAAGAGTCTGGCACCATCCCCTTGGCACTCGCCTTTGAGATATTTGCATGTATTGAGGAGATCCCTTCTCAGTTTTCTCTAAACAGGCCCAGCTGCCTCGTAAGAGAGATGCTGCCAGCCCCGACTCCCGTTTCCAACTGCTCTGCACTAAAACCAGCGGGAAGCACGACGAGATCCGCCCATTCCCTCTCTCGGTACAGAGACAGCGCTGGCTGGGAAGAGGAGGGGAAGGACAGGCACCAGCGCTGGAAAGCGGGCACGGGCGGGGCGGGGCAGGGAGCCGGTCCTGCCCCGCCGTGTCCCGCTAAAGGCGGAGGTGGTGGGCGCGGGAAGGTATCCCCGCCCGATGGCCGGGCACGTCAGGATCCCCTGGAGCGCGGGTTGGGATGCGGGGCCCGCCCCGGCCGCCTCGCCCCACTCCCCCCCGCCCCCCGCACACCGGCGGTACCAGCGCTCGCGCGCGCACCAGCCAATCGGCAGCGGCGGGCTCGCTTCTCCCTGCCCTCCCATTGGTGCACGGCGGCGAGGGGGCGGGGCTGGCGCGCGCCCGCCGCAGTCCCGCAGTGCCGCCGCCGCCGCCGCGCCGGGGCTCACGCGCGCGCGCGCGCGCGC